>NC_031996.1:797183-800030 GCF_001879085.1 Nicotiana attenuata | reverse complement strand
ATATATATATATATATATATATATATATAAAACACACTTATATCGGGATAAAAATCTGTCGCTAAAAAAAAATTCGCCGGAAAAAATGGTGTTTCTGAAATTCCGACGACCACCATTTTATGCCGCCGGTGACCAAGACAAAAAGAAAGAGAATGAATTAACCAAAAAAATGATAATAATAAGAAATAAGAAAAAAGGATAAGAAAAAGAAGAAAGAATAAAAAAAGTACTAAAAATACATGTGAGGGCGCGTGTAGCTCACCACTTGCCAAGAGTTTGGTTGTCAGCGTTAAGGGTGCAAATAATTACATTTAAAATAAGTTTAGGGGGGTAATAGGATTCCCGCAAAGAAAAAGTGTGTAGTTGAAAATTCGGGTATAGGTTAGGGGGTACTTATGCATTTTCCTTTTGTTTTACAACAACAACGATCCAGTATAGTCCCACAAGTGGGGTCTGGGGAGGGTAGTGTGTACGTAGACCTTAGCTCTACCCCGATAGGTTAGAGAGGCTGTTTCCGATAGACCCTCGACTCAAGAAGACGAAAAGACGAAAAGGAAAAATATATCAGTACCATCAATAAAAAACCATGAAAATAATAACAACATCACAAGAACCGGTGAATAAATGGAAAGCAGAAATAATAACCAGTAAATAAGGCCCTACACTATGAAAATGGAAGAGTAGTGTAAACACAATACTAATCAATAGCAGTATAAGACTAAATCCTATCAGTCGCCTCACACTAGTAGACTAAATGAACTTAACTACCTCCTAACCTACAACCTTAATGCTCGACCTCCACAGCTTTCTATCAAGTGCCATGTCCTCGGAGATCTAAAGGATCGCCATATCTCGCCTGATCACCTCTCCCCAATACTTCTTAGGCCACCCTTTATCTCTCCTCGTACTAGGGCTGGCAAGTGGGCCGGGCCCGGTCCTAAACAGTCCTAAGTGTACCGGTCCTAAGTGGGCCGGTCCTAAGTGGTCCCGAGATTCACGGGCTTTTTGTAGGAACCAGCCCGGGATCGGGACCACGAACTAATGGTCCCGGGCTAAGTGGTTTCGTCCCGGACCTAAGTGGGCCCAAGTGGGCCTAAGTGGGCCCAGCGGATAAACTTTCTATTTTTTTTAAATTTTATAGAAGTTAGAAAAAAATATGGTAATAAAAATATCTAAGGCATCGTGTTATAATTTTTATTATAGCATTAACAAAACATAACAATATTTTTCTTAGTTTTCCTCCCCCCCCGTGGAATGAGCACAACAAGGTTCTAATACCACCATTGAGAAGAAAAAAAAAACTAATCAAGATGTGCCAAAATACAAGTTACATATTAATTTACATGGTATCTCTTACAAACTTCATAAATCCATTAAGGTCCGGAGGAATTTCCGTTGGTTGTGGCAAAAAAGAAGCTTGGTCATCACCGCTTCCGGGCGAAGCAGAATCCTCCGCAGTTCAGCTAGCATTTCTTTGTAAGCTTCATCTACCTTTGGTTGTGATTCAGCAAGTCCAAAATTTCTTCTTTCCGAACGGATCCAATCTCTGAAAAGTACTGATTTTTCCAAGCTCTCCCTCATAGACGCTCTATAATCACCGAGTTGAAGTCTTGCTTGACTGAAAGCGCTCTCCGATGCCACTATTGAAGCTTGAATAGTTAAAATGTCTCGGGCCATCCTTGAAAGAATCGGAAAGTATTTTTCCTTGTCCTTCCACCGTTCAAAAATAGTAAAGGAGCCGTCGGGATTCACTTCCTCAATTCCCTGTGACAAATAAACTTCAAGCACATTTAGTTGTGAAAAATCACTAGTACTAGAACCTTGACAATCCCTGAACACGGGCCCAAGCACTAAGTGCTCTTACTCCCGCAGTTCTTTTAGATGATTGAGAATCAGAAGAAGAAGGAGTTGGAACATTTGGTCTATCATGATCTAATACAACTTGATAAGCATTATAAGTAGTTTGAGTATTTATTTTAATTGAGGCTATTGCTTCCGGAAGAAGGAGTTGGAACATTTGGTCTAGCCTGATCTAGAAAAAGTAGGGGTAGTAACAGGAGGGTCAGACAAGCATCATTTGGATTATTATTAGTTGGGTTAACTTCATGAGCAGGACTAGTGGGTGTATCATCCAGTTACGTTTCATCAAAATCTATTTCTTCATCATCATTTTCATCAATAGTTGGATTACCATAAAGAGCATTCATATATTCATGGTTTAATTGTTCACCAGCTCCAACATTATGCAAAAATTGACTCTCAGTAAATTGTAATAAACTATTATCACTATCAAGAATAGCAGGTGTAGGACGGTTATGGGGTTTGGGTCGGGGAGCCGGGGGAAGTGGAGGAGGAATAGATTGGCCACTAGATTCACCACTCTTGGATTTTTCCTTATTTTTACTAAATATTTTTTTTAGGGAAAATGCATAAGTACCCTCTGCGCTATACCCAGATTCCCAACTACATACTTTTTCTTTGCGGGAATCCTATTACCCCCCTAAACTTATTTTAAATGGAATTATTTGCACCCTAAAACTAGACAACCAAACTCTTGGCAAGTGGTGAGCTACACGCGCCCCCACATATATTTTTAGTACTTTTTTTTATTCTTTCTTCTTTTTCTTATCCTTTTTTCTTATTTCTTATTATTCTCAATTTTTTTTGTTATTTCATTCTCTTTCTTTTTGTTTTGGTCACCGACGGCATAAAATGGTGGTCGTCAGAATTTCACAAACAATATTTTTTTCGGCGAATATTTTTTTCCGGCGACGCATTTTTATCCCGATATATATATATATATATATATATATATATATATATATATATATATATATATATATATAT
>NC_031996.1:758152-796485 GCF_001879085.1 Nicotiana attenuata | reverse complement strand
ACTTCAATTCACCAACTTCACAATTTTTCACAAATTGCAACAATAAAGTAAGTAATTATAGAAGAAAATTAGAGAGAGATTGATGGTTTTGTGAGAAAAATGAAAGAGTGAGGGGGTATTTATAGTTGAAAATATGGAAAAGTATAATTATAAAAAGTTTGGGGTTAAAATAAAGTTTGGGGGCCAAATGGCTATTTNGGGGGGGGGGGGGGAGAAGGGGTTAAATGGCTATTTTGTAAATAGCCAACGGCTATTTTGGCAGAGAAACGGCTACATTTTAAATTCCCTAACGGACAACTTTTCTTTTTAAAATAAGAGTCGTTGGGCCCATTTAGGACCACTTGAACCGGCCCACTTCCCAGCCGGTCCCGGTCCCAACCGGTCTCGGTCTCGCAGGCCTCGCGCACAGGACCGGCCCACTACCCAGCCCACCTCCCCCCGGTTCCGGTCTTATACGGTTAGGACCGTTTAGGCCCACTACCCATATGGGCTGCGGTCCTGGTCCGGTCCCGGTCCTGGACCACTTGCCAGGCTTACCTCGTACCCACCAACGCCAACCGCCCGCACCTCCTTATACAGTTTCTTTTAGCACTTGTAAATCTAAATATAAGTTGAATCGAATAATATTGTATTAACTACTATGTTTCAAGAGTCATTCAATATTAAGACGAAGTTTAATAGTTACTTATCAAAATAACTTGAAAAATGTCTACAAAGGCAATCAAAGAATTAAGAAAAATTATTCTAAACTAACATTGTAAGAAGATCGATTTAAGTTGGGACGAATTAAAGACAGTTAACCAGTAACTATAATTTAGATATGTATAACTTTTTGCTATAACTATTTTAACCAAACAATTTAAAAATTCTACCAACAATGCATAATTATTAAATATTATATGCATTATTTATAGATTTTGGGAGCCTAAGGCCATTGCCTTAGTGGCCCTAACTTGAGTTTGGCCTGACATATCTGCATTTAATGAAGAATGGCTAGGGTAGAACAGGAAACCATTAGTTCAAAATTAAAATGGCTCAACTTGAAGAGGTATAAGGCAAGATATTGACTCAACCCCTGTCTTTCAACAATTATGAAAAGGAAAAGCAACATATATGTTCACATTATTCATATCCTGATGACATAAAATAGGACTTTACATTCAAATAGTCACAATTTATTACATAAATATAGTACTGAAACTCAACAAGCCAACGTTTATAAGGTAGGGGTAAGTCTGTGTACACACTACCCTCCCTAGACGCCATTTATGAGATTACATTGGGTTCGTTATTGTTGTTGTTTGTACTCAACAAGCCAACGCCAGACGATTGTCTTTATTCCTAGAAAAATAGATCTACACATGAATATGTTTATTCTACTCCATAATTCTTTCTAAATTCTAGTAGTACCTCATAAATCTTATGAGGGTCTGGCAGCGATTTAGAGACACTCTCCCTCTGCATGCATCTCTTGCCCCATGCAGCAAGTTTCGGGCACTCGGCCTCTATGCTGAAGTTGCCAAAATTCTCATATGTATAAAACCAGCAGTAGAATCCAATTAAGGATATATCCACAAAACCAAATCTTTCCCCTCCAAAGTAAGGCTTGTCTCCCAATACTTCCAGCTCTAGTAACTTGAGTGGATCTATCAATTCCTTCTTACCTTCCTCTAACTCTTCTCTTTTGCTTGCCCATATTTTTCTCCCATAATCATACAACTGCAATTTCAAGATTCCCATATAAAAAGTTATCTGTTGTGCTCAGATCAAAGAATATCAATCAACTGTAAGTTTGTGCTAGGATCGAAATAATCTGGTGTTATACGGAAGCTAGTAAAGCATATCTTTGACGACGATAAATCAGATAATAAAAAAAATACCAAAAGAGACAAACATTTAATGTACTTCAGTCAATTGACCTTCATCCAACTGGCGGACATAAGTAATCCACCATATAAAAGATAGTATAAAATATCAGGGGAACAACTTTACAAAATTCACTCCGAAGGAGATAAAGAGCTTCACACAAGTTCACACAAATTCTCCCCCTAGGTACTATATACTGGATGCTACTAAATGAGAAGGAAGAATTTTTAATTTATAGATAGCTTAAAAAAAATTATTCCTATAAAAATGACTAGTTAAATATGGGAGATGTTATTTTGTAGCTTAAATTATTTCCTTGTATTTTTAGGAAACCCATAATCCCTATAGGTTTAGGAACCCACTGTCCTAATAGATTTGGGAAAGGAAAACCTATAGTCCTTGTCAAGTTGGGAAACCGTTTTCTTATATGTTTGGGACCTTTTGGGATCTATATATAGGGGTTGTAGTTGGGGATCCTAGAGATTGTACTGTGCTTTTCTTCTCATTTATAGTGGAAAACTCTCTCTGCTTTTGCCTCGAGGATTAGGCTTAACCGAACCTCGTTAAATCCTTGTATTGATTTTTCTTCTCTATTTACTTTGTGTGTGATTGTGTGCTAGTTAACCCACGATATTCCGCAACAGGAGATTATATGTTTTCTTTATTCCAGGAGAAAGGAAATCAAATATTATATGAAAATAGGGTAAACATCTAATTATCTCCAAGGTCAATTATTGAGTATTTTGGAGGACAATAGAAGAGAATTTTAGAGAACACTAAGAGATTTATTGAGTCGAAAATAAATTGTTCTACGATCTTGTAGAGAATCAAATAGCTTTTGCTGCCACCCTTCCGGCTAATGATTATATTGGCAAACGCCGGGCCAATGATGTATACATTAGAAATAATCATGTTGAGAAGGACTACAAATAAATTGTAATTTTAAAGGGGTACAAGCAAAGGATCAGAGGCTAACAATTTGTTTTTAAGGACATGGTAAGGTAACATAATTTTAAGATTTACCTTATCAGTGTAATCAGCCCAGAACTTAGCTTGTGCTCTCTCATAAGGATTAGAGGGTAACAATGGAGCTTTGTAATTCCAAACCTCATCAATATATTCAACTACAATTAGAGATTCACAAACAGTTTTACCATTGTGAATTAAAACTGGGACTTTTTTGTGGATTGGATTTATTTTCAGTAGCAAAGGACTTTTAGCAGTAAACAAATCTTCTTCCTTGTATTCATATTTTATCTCCTTTTCAGCTAGTGCAACCCTAACTCTCATTCCAAACATACTAGGCCAGAAATTCAATAGAATCACCTCATCATTCTCCATTCCTATGCTGTGAAAGAAAGCTTAAGTTGTTAACAGTAACAACAACAAATTCAGTGTAATCTCACGAATAGGGAGGAATATATGCGCAGACCTTACCCTTATCTTATAAAGGTAGTAGAACAGAAACTAGTTTAGCTTAAATGGTTTGGTTGAGGCTCTATAATAAATAGCATAGGAACTTTATTCTTTTTGCTAACTTATTTGATATTCAAGAATTGACATGTGGCCAACACAAAAGTCAGAGATTCAAACTTTGTATACAACAAAATTCAAAGTTTCAAACATGGCAGGCTCCATTTTCTTAGAAAAAGAGCTCCCCTTCTCCTTTTTTTAATTGATCTCTATCCCAAAATATTTAATTATGTACTCCCTTCGTCTCATATTAATAGTCACGGTTATTAAAAATAGTTGTCTCAAATTAATTGTCATTCCAGAAGTTCAAGACAAAACTTATTATTTTTTTCCTTTTGCCCTTAGTAATAATTGTTCTTGAAGATGGTAGATAACACGTAAATAGAATAAATATTTAATGAAGAGAAATTATATCTTATGACATAAATAAGGGTAGAATAGTCCAATATATTTTCTAATTAATATTTTCTTAAGGGACGAGTAAAGAGAAAACACGACACATAATATGAGGACCATACTTACATCAACAGATGCAGGGAAGATATTCAGATTATTATATGAAATAACAATACCAAACTTAGTATAATCTCGCAAGTAGGATTCGGGGGGATAGTGTGTATGAAGACCTTATCCCTACCTTGTGCAGGTAGAGAGGTGGTTTTCGAAGCACCCTCGGCTCAAGAATTATTATATGAAAGTATGAAAATTAAACTTCTATACAACTTTCTTAGCCAATCCCATAAAATCTCTTGTATCATATAAAATCTCATCAAAGACAAATACATGGACTTAATCCTAATGGTTAGCAATTATTGGTAAAAAACAAGATTGGTCACCCAATGTCACTGTCATCTACCATTAGTGCGAGACAACACAATTGCTAATGAGACTTTTGTTTTATATATTTTAAATTTATTGCCATTAGCCCATATCTAAATTTTTATATTGTGGGGGCATAAGAGCCCGTTTGGATTGGCTTAAAAAAGTTAATTTTTAGCAGAAATAACTTTTAAGCCAAAAGCAATAAGCTGGGCATGTTGTAAGTATTTTTAAACTTATTTTAAGCACTTTTTGACTTTATCAAACACTGGAAAAAACTAAAAAGAACTTAAAAGCTGATTTGACCAAATAATACCAGAGCAAAAGTTGAAAAAGCCCGGAGGCAAAGGTGGACGCACACTGTGGAGAGAGGGATCATCGGCACCCGGCCCGGAACTTAAACAAAAATCTCCATGCATATTTTCATAGATTTTGACTATTTTAAACTCTGTCATGCTGAAATATTCCAGTCTTCTAGATAGCATCTAGCAGATCAAGTAGCATAAGATATAAAAATAGACAAATTATAATACTGTTTGTAAACATAACGAATTTTGACTTGTGTATTTATACAACAAACGGGCAAGAAAACACTATATCATTAATGAACGTTACATCAACTGATGGAGAAGAAGAATAATAATAAGATATTCAGCATAAAAATGACTTTGTACCAATCACTAATCTTTACCATTTCTTTTTCTATAATAGGAAAGATGAACAAAATCAACTACGTACTACACAAATTTCCTATCAAATTCTGTATAACTCTCTTCAATCATATCAACTCTTTACTAAGACAGAATATTAAATGATATGAAGAAGTAATGAAGGCATTAATTGGAGCAGATAATATTCTTGGTAGCATGTGCTACTTCATAGTTTATGTTCATACACCATCCAAAAATTGTAGATGCATACAACCTTAAACACAGCTAACGTTTGAACATAAATTTTGTTAGTACAGTTTTTTAAATTGTATGGAAAATAGTTTTTGGAAGTTAAAATTGTGTTTGTACATGCATTTTATTTGGAAAAAAGTTAAAGTTTTGTAAGTATTGAAAAAAATTCACTACTCCAAACCAGTTTTTGGAACTTGAAAATTTTTCATCACCGATCAAATTTCATGAACAAACAATATTGTCAAAACCTTTTTATAAAAGTAGCTGATGTTTATACTTCAACACCACACAAAAGCGAGGATGATTTGTGTGGTGTCCAATTATCGCGTGCACAGATAATAGAAGGACCTGGTTCTTCTATGTATTCCTTATACAACAATTGCGAAAATGATAAATACGGAAAGTAAAGAACACAAGTATTTTTACGTGAAAAACACCCAGCTCAAAAAGTAAAAAAAAAAAAAAATACGACCTACTAGTCGGTAGGATTTTCCCAACACTTCACTAAATCACTGAGCCAAAACAGCATTTACAGAACTCTTTGTAAACCTAAGGATTACCTCTAATCCCATTGTGGCAACCAGCCTCTAACTGTTGCGACAACTTCAAGTTAACTCTAACTTGAATACTCAGAGTACCTAATAGAATTGCTTCTAGATAAAACTGAAAGGTACAAATTGAAAACGCCTACTACAATTGAACTAGAATAAAAGACAGACACTTGGAACTGGTTCTTCTATCCGGTTCATGTAGTTACAGGATCGCATTCTTAAATCTCACAGTAATTGTTCACAAAATGCCTTGCTATTTTGCTCTCAAATCGTGCTTAACTTCAGTATTTGTTCGTACATGTAGAGTGAGAACATCCTGCAATTTATAGAGTTAGTAGAATAGGAAATAACTAGAGTTCTAATGCTATACTCTTCCATGGTGGAAGAGTTCTTGTTATCTTTAACTTCTAACACCTCCCTTATCTTGGATAAAGTTCTCTTCTAGTAAGGAGTCATTCTCCTTATCATTTATGCAACCTTTTCGATCAGGAGATATCAGATATGACAACTTAAGCTTATCTTTCTCACGTGTCTCCCTTATGCTTGAATCTGCTCGTATCTGTGTACACTGTGTATGGACCCGGTTCATGCTTGAGTTCCTTTGTCAATCATCAAAACAAACTTCACTTGGGCCAACAAACTCCCCATTTTTTATGATGACAAACTCTGTGCCTTTCATAAGCATAAGCCCTATTTCAACTCAGCTCAACATCAACACAAAGTTAGAATACTTTTCATTTTAAAGTCACTAATCATCAAGGACCAGGTTCATTAGGTTATAGCATCTAGTCCATAGTAAAAAGCACAAACCTATTTTTTCCCCTTTTGGCATCATCGAAAAGTTGCATAATTATGTTAGATAACCAGATTTTAATAAAAATTACTCATGGCCACTTGGGATACTTCAAATGCAAACATGGAATCAAGCATCATCTATCAATCTAATGATATTAGCCATCTAAGAAGCATCAACAAACAGTTAGAGCACAAAAACAGTTGATTGTCATCGATACTAGTCATCCATAATGCTGTATGGTGGTCTGGGCCCGGGCCTAAATGGGCTAAACGGGCCGGGCTAAACGGGTCTGGGCTTAGCGGTCCTGGGCTTCACGGTCACGGGCTTCGTGGGCTCAACGGGTGGAACCAGCCCATGACAGGCCTAAGCCCATATGGTCCTGGGCTAAATGGGCCGGGCTCGTGGGCTTAGCGGGCCTAACGGGCTTTTTTATTTCCGGGCTTTTTTATTTTTTATTTTTTTTTGTTTAAGGCAATTTCTTGTAAACCATATATGTATGTATATATATAAATTGCTCTTATACATGGCTATATAAATATATGTAGTATATATAATATAGAAATCTAATTATTAAAGTGCTTGACGAAAAAGTAAAATAACAAAACAATAGTAAAACTAAATTGGCATGCATAATAAATTAATACAAAGTACAACATGAAGCATAAATACGTCTAATAATTTTAAAATAACACAAATTGTTGAAAAATCTTAAAGACGAATTTGCGGATAAATACCCTCAACACAATACTTTATATGCCTCCTTAAAATGTCTGTGGTACACCCTGAACGAAAATTTAAGACTCTTCTACAGTTCTTGCACTTTAATATTTGACCTTCTTCATTTTCTTCAAGCACTTCATAGTATTGCGAAACAAATAAGCGCACTCTTTCCAAACGAGGCATGATTTAACTTGAAAATTGAGATTGAGACTTGAAGTCTTGAAAATTGGAGATTGAGAGATTGAGAGAAATTTATATTGAGAAATGAGTATTGAGTATCGAAATGAAGAAGAGGGAGGGGGTATTTATAGTGTTAGAGAAGGTTAGTTTTGTAAATTGAAAAAAAAAACGGCTATTTGTGCAATATGACCGTTGGTGGTCATTGGGGGTGGGGCCCTCATTTTGAAAAATCTTGTTTTGTAGTATATATAGTACTACTTCTTCAAGTATATATAATATATATATAGTATACTAGTATAGTATACTATATATAGTATGTTATGTATATATATTCCTTTATATATTTTCTTGTAGTATATATTGTATGTTATGTATATATATTCCCTTATATATTTTCTTTTAGTATATATTGTATGTTATGTATATATATTATAGCTTATAAATAATTGCAAGTTAAAGACAAAAAAATATTGCAAAGAGATATTCAAGGGCATGTCTTATAATTTTTATTACCAAAAATGGCATATCTTTCTTAGTCTTCTTCCCCCCAATGGAATGAGCACAACAAGGTACTAATACCACCATTAAAAGGAAAAAAAACTAAAAAAGATGTGCCAAAGTACAAGTTACACCATAATCTACATTGTATCTCTAACAAATCTCATAAATCCTTCAAGGTTCGGAGGAGGTTTGGTTGGTGGTGGTGGAAAAGAAGCTTGTTCATCACCACTTCCGGGCGAAGCAGCATCCTCCGCAAGTTCCGCTATCATTTCTTCATAAGTTTCATCTATCTCCGGTTGTGATTCCGCAAGTCCAAAGTTTTTTCTTTCCGAGCGGATCCAATCTCTGAACAGTACTGATTTTTCCAAGCTTTCCCTCATAGACGCTCTATGATCACCTATTTGAAGTCTTGCTTGACTGAAAGCGCTCTCTGATGCAATAGTTGAAGCTTGAATAGCTAAAATATCCCGAGCCATCCTTGCAAGATCCGGAAAATATTTTTCCCTTGCCGTCCACCATTCCAAAAGATCAAAAGTACCGTCTGGATTCTCCTTTTCAAGTCCCTGCGACAAATAAACTTGAAGCTCATTTAGATGTGAAGTTTCATCATAATTATCACCTTGAGAACCCCTGAACTCCGTCCAAGATTTAAGTGCTTTTAAGCCCGCAGCTCTTTTAGACGATTGTGAACTAGACGAAGTAGGGGTTGGAACATTTGGCCTAGCATGATCTAAGGCAAGTTGATAAGCATTATAAATTGTTTGAACATTAATTTTAATTGAGGCTTTTGCATCTGCATGTGTAGCAAATTCCTCATTTGAAAGATCTAAAGCCTTATAAATATTTGAGTACCAAAAGTGAGGACTTCCTAATTTCATTGTAGGATTTAACATTGCAGCAACACCATAAATAGGGAGGATAGGGAAAAAATATTTTTTTAAACTTTTCTTTCATTGCATTTATAGCAAGTTTATAAATTTCCCCACCCTCCGAAATTCAACAAACAAATCACATAGTGCTGCAATATAAACTAAACAGTTTGAAATAGTAGGATAATATTGCCCAGAAAATGCATTTGTAGCAATTTGAAAATGTTCTAAAAAATCTATAAGAATTTTAACATTCGTCCAATCTTGATTTGTAAGGATTTCATCATCATCCTCACCACCAACACGAGCATTAAACGTTGCATTAATTGGGTTTCTATATTCATATGCAACTACTAAACTTTCGTAACATATAATTCATCTAGTCGGACAAGGTTTAGGAACCTTTCTTTCTCTAAGGCCATATTCATCACATTTTTTAAAATACTCCTAAGTCTACTTCTACAGTTTGAATAAAAAATCCAATTAAGAGCCNCCTGGGCTCTGGCGGTCCCGGGCTTCGTGGGCTCAACGGGTGGGATCAGCCCGTGACGGGCCTAAGCCCATATGGTCCTGGGCTAAATGGGCCGGGCTCGTGGGCTTAGCGGGCCTTAACGGGCTTTTTTATTTCCGGGCTTTTTTTTTTAAAGTTTTTTGTATTCAAGGCAATTTCTTGTAAACCATATATGTATGTATATATATAAATTGCTCTTATGCATGGCTATATAAATATATGTAGTATATATAATATAGAAATCTAATTATTAAAGTGCTTGACGAAAAGTAAAATAACAAAACAATAGTAAAACTAAATTGGCATGCATAATAAATTAATAACAAAGTACAACATGAAGCATAAATACGTCTAATAATTTTAAAATAACACAAATTGTTGAAAAATCTTAAAGACGAATTTGCGGATAAATACCCTCAACACAATACTTTATATGCCTCCTTAAAATGCCTGTGGTACACCCTGAATGAAAATTTAAGACTCTTCCACAGTTCTTGCACTTTAATATTTGGCCTTCTTCATTTTCTTCAAGCACTTCATAGTATTGCGAAACAAATAAGCGCACTCTTTCCAAACGAGGCATGATTTAACTTGAAAATTGAGATTGAGACTTGAAGTCTTGAAAATTGGAGATTGAGAGATTGAGAGAAATTTAGATTGAGAAATGAGTATTGAGTATTGAAATGAAGAAGAGGGAGGGGGGTATTTATAGTGTTAGAGAAGGTTAGTTTTGTAAATTGAAAAAAAAACGGCTATTTGTGCAATATGACCGTTGGTGGTCATTGGGGGTGGGGCCCTCATTTTGAAAAATCTTGTTTTGTAGTATATATAGTACTACTTCTTCAAGTATATATAATATATATAGTATACTAGTATTTTAGTATACTATATATAGTATGTTATGTATATATATTCCCTTATATATTTTCTTGTAGTATATATTGTATGTTATGTATATATATTCCCTTATATATTTTCTTGTAGTATATATTGTATGTTATGTATATATATTCCTTTATATATTTTCTTGTAGTATATATTGTATGTTATGTATATATATTCCCTTATATATTTTCTTTTAGTATATATTGTATGTTATGTATATATATTATAGCTTATAAATAATTGCAAGTTAAAGACAAAAAAAATATTGCAAAGAGATATTCAAGGGCATGTCTTATAATTTTTATTACCAAAAATGGCATATCTTTCTTAGTCTTCTTCCCCCCAATGGAATGAGCACAACAAGGTACTAATACCACCATTAAAAGGAAAAAAACTAAAGAAGATGTGCCAAAGTACAAGTTACACCATAATCTACATTGTATCTCTAACAAATCTCATAAATCCTTCAAGGTTCGGAGGAGGTTCCGTTGGTGGTGGTGGAAAAGAAGCTTGTTCATCACCACTTCCGGGCGAAGCAACATCCTTCGCAAGTTCCGCTATCATTTCTTCATAAGCTTCATCTATCTCCGGTTGTGATTCCGCAAGTCCAAAGTTTCTTCTTTCCGAGCGGATCCAATCTCTGAACAGTACTGATTTTTCCAAGCTCTCCCTCATAGATGCTCTATGATCACCTATTTGAAGTCTTGCTTGACTGAAAGCGCTCTCTGATGCAACAGTTGAAGCTTGAATAGCTAAAATATCCCAAGCCATCCTTGCAAGAACCGGAAAATATTTTTCCCTTGCCTTCCACCATTCCAAAAGATCAAAAGTGCCGTCTGGATTCTCCTTTTCAAGTCCCTGCGACAAATAAACTTGAAGCTCATTTAGATGTGAAGTTTTATCATAATTATCACCTTGAGAACCCCTGAACTCCGTCCAAGATTTAAGTGCTTTTAAGCCCGCAGCTCTTTTAGACGATTGTGAACTAGACGAAGTAGGGGTTGGAACATTTGGCCTAGCATGATCTAAAGCAAGTTGATAAGCATTATAAATTGTTTGAGCATTAATTTAAATTGAGGCTTTTGCATCTACAAGTATAGCAAATTCCTCATTTGAAAGATCTAAAGCCTTATAAATATTTGAGTACCAAAAGTGAGGACCTCCTAATTTCATTGTAGGATTTAACATTGCAGCAACACCATAAATAGTGGGGATAGGGAAAAAATATTTTTTAAACTTTTCTTTCATCGCATTTATAGCAAGTTTATAAATTTCTCCACCCTCCGAAAATTCAACAAACAAATTCACAATTTTTCACGAAATTGCAATAATAAAATAAGCAATTATAGAAGAGAAATTAGATATAGATTGAGAGAGATTGATGAATTGGTGAGTAAAAATGAAAGAATGAGGGGGTATTTATAGTTGAGAATTGGGAAAAAGTGTAATTATATAAAGTTTGGGGTTAAAATAAAGTTTGGGGGCCAAATGGCTATTTTTTAAAGTGGCCAACGGATACATTATGAAGGCCAACGACTAGATTTTAAAAATCTGACTGTTGGAGCCCGTTAGGCCCGGTTGAACCTGCCCAGGCCCGCCTGCCGGTCCCGGGCTTAGCGGTCCCGGGCTCGTGGGCTTATAGAAGTGAACCGGCCCGCCACGGGCCTCCTGCACCATTGGGAACCGGCCCACCAGGACCGTTTAGCCCGTTAAGACCGCGAGCCCGGTCCGGTCCCGGTACCAGCCCGGCCCACCATACAGCATTAGTCATCCACAAAGCATAAAGAGAAATAAAAATACTGGATCATGAGAAAAAAGAACAAAAAAAATCCCATCGGGGTCACTGGTTGGTCTAACTAGGCTAGGAGGTCTTAAGGCTGGGAAGGACCAAGTTCTTGGTTCTTGGATTGAAGTAGTTTCAGCATATCATGAAGAATGCCATCATTCTTCTCCTTCTCCGTTGCTAGCTCAGCTCTAAGAGAATCTCTCTCAGTTTCCACTTCTGCCAACCTCTTCTTCAACTTTTCAATTTCAGCATCCTTAGTCCCACTTTCTTGCACCAAAGCTCGCACTTTGCTGTTCACAGGTACCTTTTTGGATGAACTAGGTTCTTTGGGAGTGGTGTGGACTTCATAGTCACAAGCTGTTAAAGTGTTTGCCCTAAAGTGATCCTTGCTTGTACCAACTTTCCTTTTCTTGATGGGTACCTTGAAGTGTGCAAGTACAGCCGTGAGAATAAAACCATAGGGTATGACATGTGTTTTGGTGCGAGTCAGAATACTATCAAGAAGCTGGATGATAAATCCAGGACAATCGATTTGCCTCCCACTGTCCAAATATTCCATAAGGACCAGGTCCATGAATGTGGCAATGTGCCTCCTTTCCTGCCTAGGCAGCACAACTTTGTTAACAAATTCGAACAGCACTCTGTGGGGTGGCTTCATCTCACTTTTGTATATAGCCTTGGGCTCAAGCTCTTCTTCATTGTCACCAAACTTCCTTGTAATGGCAAGGGAGGTAGGGAGATTCTCTAGACTTGGCCATTTGAGCTTCTTGTAATCATTGTACCCTTCAGCAGGTGTACCTAAGATCTCTCCCAACTCTTTATCATCAAAACTCACTGTCACCCCCTTTACCACACTGGTGACTCTACCATTTTTTACCTCACAATTTTCCATGAACTCCACAATCTCAGTTCTGGTAAGCTTTCCATCCATCTGAAGGACCATGTCCTTCCAACCCTGCAATTTTAACTTCTCCAGCAGCATCAACATACATTCCTCCTCCGAGTCCCTGAGGAGTCTACCTTTCAAGATGGTTCTCTTCCCAAACTTAACCATCTTGTCCTTCTCAGCATCAGATTCTTCTTCTTCTTCTCCACTCCATCATTCTTTCTCCACTATTTTCACTTTTCTAGATTTCAATGCAGACCTGGTTCTTTTAGCCAAAGTAGAGGGCTCCGCGGACTTTGTTTTTTAAACAGACTTCTTTGTGGAAGTCTTGAATTTCTTTGCCTTTGGAGTCACAACCTCCATTTCTTCTGCCTCCTCTTCATCCCGAAGGACCGGGTCCATCTCATCAATCTCAGCTGCCTCAATCGGCTCAACCACCTTCTTCTTTCCCTTAGTAGTAGCTTTTCTCTAACTTTCTTCTAGGGCTTTTTCCAATTCAGCCTCACTCTACTTCTTCTGACTCCTTGTAGCTCTTCCTCTTGTAGGAGGAGTCTCTACAGGGATAGAAGAGGCCACCTTTATCTTCTTGTTTGCCCTAGCAGTACCAAGAAATTTAACTCCTAACTCAGTTATTTTTTAGGATTGTAAATGTCAGACACCTTTCTCAATAGGTCTGCGAGGGTTTCCTGCTCAGATGGAACAGGTTCTTGAACATACTTCCCTAATCAAACCAACCCCTCAGCAGATTCTCCAAACCCACTTTCCTCTTTTTCTTTTACACTTTCTTCTTCTGCAGCACATTCCTCACTCCACACTACCATTGCTCATGTTTCTTCAGTCAAAATAGCAGGAGTGGGTGAAGGTTCAGCCACTCCTTTTCCTATACCCCTCACAACACCTTGAGCACCCTCACTCTCTTTTTTTTCTCTTTTTATCTTTACCACCTATTCTTCCAGACTTAGTAGTCTCAACCCCAGCCACAGTTCCTACCAGAATAAACCTATCCTCCAAATTCGCAGCAACCTCAGAGATGATTTCAGTAGTAATATTTGGACAAGATGTTACCTGCTCTGTTTCAGAAGAAACAGTTTCTTCCCCCCTCAGTAGCAGATTTGAATGATTCATCAGATTTTTGGGTTCTTCTTCTCGACTTGCTTTCAATTTTTCATTAATTTTCTTGATTTGTTCTCCTCCAGCAACAACCTTGCGAGCAAGCATCTTGACTCTACCTTTCTTAGAGGTGGGCGTGGTTGAAGGTGTGATATATGGTGTGGGTGTGATTTCCTTGGTTGGTGATGAGGGATTCTCATAAGGGTTTGCCATTTCTGTATTTGGGTATGAGAGAAGATGAGTTTGTGTGTGTTAGGAAGATGAGAGAAGATAGAGAGAATTTTTTACGGCTTGAAAATTAAGGAGTGAAGAAACAACTAAGGCCTAATCAATTTAAAGAGGAGGTTTTTAATTAGGTAACGACAGCCTTTTCAGAAGTCTAATCAAATTGGAAGTCAGTTTGAAAAGACGTTGAAGATTGTCCCTAGAATCTAGGCACTTATTGCGGTTTTGGACATTGTTTCAATGAAACTGGTTCATTTCATAAAGGATAAGTTCCAAAGAGTTTGGGATTAAATGGGACACTCCTCTTGATCATAATCCAAAAACAATTATTCTAAAATATGCAGAGTAGAGAGTACGTACCAAGTAATCTTGATGAACCAGATTCTTTACTGAAAAATCTCTTGTGTAAGTCTGAATTTTTCAAGAAAATAGAGATAATATCATTAGAGATTAATGAGTCATTTTAGCACATACTGATGAAAGTAAGAGACTGAGCAAAATCTAATCTAATTATGTACTAAACTAAAATTCACAAATTTTCTAACCAATTTTTTGAGTTAGAACCGGTTCCTTTTAGATGAAATTAATCATCCCTAATTCTAACTTGTTCCTTTCAAATTGATCTCTACTTAGAGCTTTTGTGAATATGCCAGCTATTTGCTTGTCCAGTAGCACATAATTCCACAATGATCAAATCATTTTCATAGTTATCCCTTAAAAAGTGATGCCTAACATCTATGTGCTTAGTTCTGTTGGGATAAATCGGGTTCTTGGTCATACTAATTGCATTAGTATTATCACAAAAGATAGGGATACAACCAACATCAACTACAAAATCCCTTAATTGATGTTTGATCCACCATAATTGAGCACAAAATGAGGCAGCAACAACTTACTCGGCTTCAGCAATAGACAAGGCCACAAAATTTTGCTTTTTGGTAGCCCAAGACACAAGACATGAGCCAAGAAAGTGTGCCATACCTGGGGTGATCTCTTAATCCACAAGAAAACCTGCATAATCAGCATCAGCATATCTCACTAAGTTGAAATTACTACCTTTTGGATACCATAGACAAAGGTCAGTGGTGCCTTTTAGGTATCTCAAGATCCTCTTGACAACAGTCAAGTGAGACTCCTTTGGATTTACCTAAAATCTAGCACAAAGGCCTACATTAAAAACAATATGAGGTCTGCTAGCAGTGAGATATAACAAAGAGTCAATCATTCCCCTATACAACTTCTGATCAACAGATGAACCAGGTTCATCTACATCCAATTTTGTGGCTGTTGCAATAGGAGTGCCAACTTCTTTGGAATCTTCCATTTTGAACCTTTTAAGCAACTTTTTTACATGCTTCTGCTGATGGATAATAGTTCCATTTGAATTTTGTTTAATCTGAAAGCCTAAAATTAAATTAAGCTCACCCATCATACCCATTTCAAATTCACTCCCATTAGTTTAGAAAATTCATTACTTAACTTAACAGTAGTTGCTCCAAAAATTATATCATCAACATATATCTGAACTACCAAGAGATCTTTACCTTTTTCTTTCAAGAATAAAGTATTGTCGGTTTTACCGCTCTTCTAGACATGCTCAAGAAGGAATTTTGATAATCTTTCATACCATGCTCTTGGAGCCTGCTTGAGCCCATAAAGTGCCTTGTCAAGCGTGTCCACATGATCAGGACATTCCTTGCTTTCAAATCCCGGAGGTTGCTTGACAAACACTTTTTCCTTTAGATAGCCATTGAGGAAGGCACTCTTGACATCCATCTGATGGAGGGTGAATCCCATGTAAACATGAAAGGCTATAAGGAGTCTAATTGATTCCAATCTTGCAACTGGAGAAAAGGTCTCATCATAGTCTATGACCTCCTCTTGACTATATCTTTGAACCACCAATCTTGCGTTGTTCCTTGTAACTGTTCCTTCTTCATCATGTTTGCTTCTGAAGACTCATTTTGTGCCAATTACTGGTTTGTCCTTGGGTCTTGGTACCAGATGTCAAACTTGACTTCTTTCAAATTGGTTGAGTTCATCTTGCATTGCATTCACCCAGTCTACATCCTGCTAAGCCTTAGCAACATTTTTAGGTTCAATAAGAGATAAAAAAGCATCAAAAGCACAAAGATTCTTCAAAAAAGATCTGGTTTTGATTCCAGAGTGTCACGACCCAAACCGATGGACCGCGACATGCACCCGGTACCCTACTCAATCGAATACCAACGTAACGTATCTTTCGTATCATACTATCATAGGTAAATGAGACAGAAAGGCTGCTGTGAGATATCTAGAATAAAATATGAGGAAATACTCGACATAGGGTGACCCAACATGATATATCGACTTAAACATATGACATACGGGCCTATAAGGCCGATATGATCATTTGTATACTCAAAACATAGGCCGACAAGGCCATACAAGTATCCATATACATGACATCTGTCTACAAGCCTCTAAGAGTACATAAACGTCATAAAGGTCGACAGGTACCAATTGATACATGTCCAAATCATACTGATCAACTAGGCAACTCCGGAGCAAATGGAGTGCACCAACACTTTTCGCTGAGTTGATAGCCTACTTGGAGGACTCTCAAACAGCCTATCAGGACCTGCGGGCATAAAATGCATCGTCCCTGGGCAAAAGGGGTGTCATAACAAATAATGTACCAAGTATGTAAGGAATGAAAATCAGTAAATAAAAGACATGAGAGAAACATGGAGTAAAAGACTAAACATGTAAGTCTGAATAGATCTATGAATCATTTAATATTTATAATATCATGCATATGCGTATAAATTTCATATGATGCATAGGTATATGTGTACATAACATCATCAAGCCTCTAAGGGCATCCCATCATATCATCTCGGGCACTGTAGGCGAAATCATCAACGTATACCAGCTGATCAAGTGGTGGTGCGTATATAACGCCGTAGCTTTTCCCATATCCCATATACATATAATATACGTGTATATAAAGCCATCTTGTCAAGGGTCAATGTACATGTATAACCGAATGCAATGCATAATGAAGTAAGTCAATAGGATCTCTCCGAATGTCATAAGATCATTATGTCTTCAATTAATATTATGAAATAAAATTTATCAACGTACGTATTTTCTGAGACCCATGAACAGATGATAGAATAATAGGACACATGGGGAATCAAGAACATAGGAACCCCTAGTACTTCTAAGAATAGTGTTATTTATGAGAGTTGTGTGTTTGTATCATATGGATCATGCCAAAAGGAAAGAAGGGATAGCCTTAACATATCTTTGTTGCTTGGCTAGCGATAGCTCATGAGTTCCCGTACGCTCTACGAATGATTGTATAAATGGTTTGGATCACAATCGAATCAATAAACCAAGAAATGGATTCACTACGACATTTTATCAAACACTTAGGGTGCATAAGCTTCATATCATCCAACAATGGAAATTCAACACTACTAGCTCTTCTCGTATACTCACAACACAACCACCATCATAAACAACTATACTTCATAATTTTCAGCCATAATACCTTAAGAGACCACTCAAAACCGTTCAACAATTGTAACACTTCATCAGTAACCAAACTATGATCCAAATGACCTCAAATACATGGAGAAGAGTATGATATTACCTTGAACAACAAGGATAACAATACATATACATATTTATAACTATATTCCATCACTTCAACACAACCAAATCCTCCTCAAATACACAACAAGAACCTTTATTTCTACCTCAACAAGAACTTAAAGTGGATTTCTCCAAGTTGTAGATAAACTTATCTAGAAGGATTATTGAAATCTTACCTTAATTATTTGAAGAAAAAGGATAGGATGAGCTGGAGATAAGCCTCCCCAACACCTTCACAAATAAAACCTCCAAACCAAGAGAAAAATTGCAAGATAATTGCCTTAAAGAGGGTTGGCCGTATGGTGCTATTGTAAGGAGCTTCTAATTGCCTAAGATGGTGCTTATAGGAATTGTATAGGTACAGCAGCTCCTAAAATGACTTTCTTCCCTTTTAAGATTTGATATATATCACTTTTAACGAGGAATGAAGGTCTCTTTATCATAGTGGGTTGTGAGCCCCACTTTATGTGATTACTTTGTGAACTAGTCCCCTAAATATGCCACCTAGATACATAAATTATCTAGTCACATTTATGCTTGATTAATACTTCCATTTGCTGCCACATTGAGATGGTATCTCCACTAATTTCTTAGGCACAAATTCCTAATTAGTTTGTTAATCTCCCACTAAAATCATTAATTAACCCATTACCCACATATTTAAGTATTATCTTAATTTACTTAAAATACTAATCACTTTTAACATACTTTATACACCTTACTATCATGGTCATATGGTATAGCACTAGTCCATAAATATGGGGTATTATGGTTGAGATCGTATTTTATCCCAAAATATCAAACTTCGACCAACCTCATTTTCTTCAACTCGTTAACCCTCTCACCTTCACGACTTTACTTATCACTTGTGATAAATAACATAAATACTTATAAGCTCAAAAATAATCTTGTTCTTGAACTTATGTCAATTATCTTACGATAAATCCAACGTACAAAAGTACGGGATGTAACATCCTTCCCCCCTTTAGAAACATTCGTCCTCGAATGTTGACTGATGTGCTTATCGGTCTCATAACCTATAGCTCCTGCAAATACTTTAATATTGTCCTTGTTATTTAGGCAACTTTTTTGTCAATAAATTCAAAGGCTAGGGCATTCCCCCCCTTTAGTCCTCTTTCTCACACCACGACCTATGGTCGGAATTCTTCCAATCTTGTAACTGTTGCTACCTTTTGTCATGCAACCTGCACGACTATGTCCTTGTATCTGTGCCTATGCTATCTTCTTTTCCTCCAGCTTTTAGCCAATCGCTAGGCCTCACTTTGTGAACACATGCATTATTATGACAAGTTGTCCCTCTAGCATCTATAGGTGTACTGATGTTCTTCACTCGGTACTTTGTCGAACTTACGACTATTGATATATCTTTTTTCATAGCCTCGATTATCTATACTTATGGCTTTACTACAACTAGGTAGGTCATGCTATACCATAACACTTACTTCAGTATATTATTACTGAGGTCTGCTACCTAACTCCAGGTTACTCTCTCACTGTTTATCCTATATGTATAAATCTAAGTCCTTTAATGCTTCCCCATTACTGTTCATCTTAAGTACGACCTAATCTGATGTCATACTTTGTAACATTTATCCATCCATTGTTGATTCCCCTAAATGTTGATCTATAATCTACCACTGACAACTTGAAACCTCTTATGTAATACATTGTCACTAGGGCTCACGTCTCATCGGGAAACATCTGAAGTGATTTTCCTGTTCCACCTAGGGATGATACTATATTTCATAGCATCCCAACGTGATTCATCTTATGGGGGTATTAAAATCCCCTGGAATTCATGAAATCGCTTTTCTTTAGATCATTACTCAATCAAATGCCTAAACGTCATCCTCTTATCTATGACAATTATACCCTTATTCTAGTACCAGGGAAACATTCCATCTCTTCTAAATGCTCCTAGTCCCAAACTCCTCTAAGTTCATTTGTGTTATACTGAGCTTTCTATAACTTACCGAAACCATAAGCTCTCTTGTTTTGATGGGCTTAATCCCGAGGCCTTACCGATTCTTGTCACATTCTCACTCCCCCCCCCCCCTTTTCTTAATCCTTGCTCCTATCTACCTAAAACCTTGCCGCATTATCATACTTTAGCTTGCGACCTACACATATCGATTTATACAACTCTCAACCTTCCTTTAACTTGCTAGGACCATAAATTTCCTTTCGTGCCTTCTCAGTTATCTTTAAATGTAAGCAATTTCTTTTCCTGGTCTTTCTGCCACTTGTTGCATGAACACTTGGCTTATCTTGTTGCCGATGAATACTGGAATTTTCTGCAACTCATATGATCTCAAATATCACTTTGGATTTCTTTCTTCTTCCCGTTTATTAGCCACGATATGTGCCACTTTCTTATGAAGTGCATACAATGTTGTAGTGAGACTATTTTTACATGACCATTTCTTCTTCAAGTTACTATGCTTAGATTGAAGCCCTCTTCCTTATTTCCTCAACTAGTTTTTCATTGTAGTACTTAGGGAGGACCCTTTGACTTTTCTAAAGCTGCGAGCTTATTACATGTCGACGCTACCTTTTTCTCGCGAAATCGGGTTTACGACATTTGGGAGGACAACTCTATTCCCTTTGGGAATTTGGAATTGAAATTGAAGAGTCGCCTCCTAATGATCAAGTGCATTAGGACACTAAAAGGGTTTTTTGAGTTGGAAAACCAGAGTTCGAGTAAGGGCTAGAAATTATCTCGAGGAAGGTGTTAGGCACCCCTCAAGATCCACTAGTGTGGTTCCCGGCCATGTTATATTGTGACTTAAATGCAAACAACAAGTAGGCAAGCAAAAATTACAAATACAAGGGGGTTTTCACATAATGGTTGCAAGAGATTAAAGAATTTAAAGACTGAGTTTTTTAATAGAGGAAGCAGTTTTAAAATCTTGAACAAAAGAGGAAATTTTCATATAGTTGTAGCAAGTTAAAAGCATTTTAAAAAGCTGAAGTTTGGCAAAAAGTAGTTGAAATTCTGAAAATAAAACGTATAAATAAGGGAAGGGGTCCTAGGTTTATACATAATATGGATCACTCCACACAACACCCGGTAACCGTTTATACACGTGGTGTTATCGCGTGGTCATCATATCCATATCCACCCTTTCCCACCCCGTTAAGGTATTAAACGCGGAATGGTCTCGTTTTACTTATTGCATGCTATTACCCGTCCCATCCTATCAGTCCCGGAGGCACTTAGGACTACCAGTCCTACAAGGTGGGATATTAGGCTGATTGGTTTCAAAGGATAAAATCTAAGGCGACATAAAAAACACATACTGCATGTTGGGGGAAGCATGTAAACATATAAAGGCTCATGTATACCTCTTCAAACAAAACACATAAGTAGCATAACTTAAACATAATTAAGGTCTCAAAAGATAGGGACTTTTACAGCAGTTTAGACTTGGTTTTTAAAAATATGAAGTAAGAACAGTAATAGCACGACTCTGGGCAGAGATTGGGAATCCAGTGATGGAAATCAGAAACTTAGTAAGAGTAAGATGGATGGATCATTTCAAAATCGTTTTCAGCAGAATTTTGTTTTAAGCAAGAAAGCTGAGTGAGCTTCAGAAAATCAAACAAGAATAGGAAAGGCAAAGTTGAAATTAAAAGAAGTTGGTTGGTTTTGGGCTAATAGCAACACAACTAATCAGTTATTATCGGGCCTAAAGTTTGCCTAGGCGTCGTTGTACATTGTATGATTATTTTAGAGAATGAACATACATATTTCGATTCTGATTTATAAAGGTACGCGTGACAAAGTATTTGCAGAAAATATTTCAAACCACTTAGCCATATTTTAACAAAGTTATTAGACAAACGTGAATTAACTACTGCAACTTGAACGAGTGAGAAGTCCTAAGGGCAGGATATCTAATGCACATAGAAGTTCCTAAATCATGATTTCTAACATGCCAATGCAGTAATGTCAAATTATTTAGCTAGTTATTAACTGATCGTGGTTACAAGAGAGCGTAATGACAGGCTGAAAATAAAGAACCTAAAGCAGGATCTCTAATGAATGAGATGCATGGACTATACAGGTTATCTATTGCGTAGATAAGTAAATAAAATCCTATAAGCATGTTTTCTACCCATTATTTATACTAAGCATACATAACCCTCCCCCATATTCACTATTCAACCCAATCGTTTGTTTACAAATTATTACAAACCAGTATCATCTGAATTACAGTAAATAAGAACAAAAAAAATAAGAAGTTATTCTATAGGGAGCCTTCAATCAGGACCAGTCTTCCAACCTCAACCCCTTCGAGTTTACAGCCTTTGCCATGGTCTAGGTGCGGCAAAGCTCCCTAGGGCCCCATTGGGTCCCTGGCCAATACTAGCACCTAGACATTTAAATGAAAATGCAGGACATGTGCAGTGTAGAATACCAGCCTTGTGTGTCAAAGTTCAGTGAGTACTCAGAGGTACTCAAAGCAATGCTCACACGAAGGGGGCAGAACCTATTTTCTAAGAGTAGTGTGAAGTGCAGGAAGAAGAGTTTTCGAAAATAAGGGGGTTTGTTTTAAAAGAAAACAGCAGAACCATAGTTCAACAGTACATGATTGCATACAAGGATCATGGGGAAAGGGGAACAGATAGATCACACAATGCTGAAGGGGACACAGGTTTAATGAACATGACTACACAGAATCAAGGGATTCAGGGGAACCTGGAAGTAGTAAAATTTAGGCATGCTAATGTATAACAACAGGACATAGGCATAGCAAGGAATAGACAAAGTCAGACTTAGCATGTAAATCAGAAGACATGGTGAAGTATTAGAGCAAAGAATAAATTACACATTGAGCAGGAAAAGCATAAGTAGAAAAAAATCACAAAGATAATGAACTGAAACAAAAATAAACACATTGGTGTGAGACTTGAAAATTAACTAGGACATACCAGTAAAAGAGCAAAAGCAGGATGCAAAGACAAGGTAGTAACACTATATTAGCCTTGGCTTTCAGCCGGCTAATAATAAGCAGGAGCAGAGAATAGCAATAGAACAAAGAGCAAGAGAGAATGCAGATTTTAAAGTATTCAGTGTGTGTAAGCCAGGAAGACTTGTCGTGTGTGCTATGTAAAAGACTTAGGGTATTTATAGTTGAAAGTAGGTGGTAAAAATAAGGTAAAAAATCACAGAAATATGTCAATTTAAGAACTCGGAATCAATTGATTGAAGAATCACGGAAGTACTCCCATTAATTAAGGGAATCAAAATCAAATGAAAAGATTCAGCACCATACAAGGCAAGTAGAAAAATCAGGGCAGGGTTAAATAAGGAATGAGTCAAGGTTCAGTATGCATATAGTAACCAATTAAGACCAAATTCAGGAAAATTACAATTAAGGAAAGGTTAGGTAGAATAGAGTACCATAGCAAATAAGGTAACAAAGATCAGTTAATTTTAAAACAGGCGAATAGAATGCTAGGGTTTTGAAGGAAAGTTTTTGAATTACCAATCAATCAAAGAAAATCAGAATCAATCATGCGAAGTCATGATTCTGCATTCTCAACGTATAAATAGAGGTGAATGAACAAGAGTAACAAACAAAATCAGCCATATAGACATAAGGGGGACAAGAGATGAACAAACACAACCATCCAGAGATAGTGAAAATAGAATCTTTCAGAAGAAACTCGAGAAACCCTAAATTTTCAAAGAAAGTAAAAATGGTTCAAAGTAGAGAATCTTTCAGAAGAAACTCGAGAATAAGCAGAACATAGAGGAAAACATGAAAATAACACTATTTTGAGAGATTCAGGAGAGAGTTAGGGTTTCAAAAAGGGGAACCCTAATAGAAGTGGAGAGAACCTATTAACACTTTAGAGATCGTGACATATAGGGTGTGATTTCGCCTGAAATCACACTGGAGAACTCACAGGTAGCAGAACCAGGAACCCTAGGTCTGAATCACCAAGGTCTTGAAGGTCCTAGAGATGTTGAACAGGACAACGAGAGGCCCATCGGAGCCTTGGGGTTGAAGGGAGGTGGCCGCAGATGGCCGGAGAGGCGGTGGAGATCATCGGAGAAGAGAGAACAGAAGTTTCTAGAGGGAAGGGAGAGGAAGAGACGATATAGAGAGAGAGAGACAGTCTCAGAGAGAATGAGGGGTCTGGGGGTGTAATTGAATTTAATTAAGGCAAATGAATCTGGGCCGTTGATCTCATTTGATCAACGGCTCAGATTAAAACGGGGTTGGATATTGGGCCGGGTTAGTTTAATTGGGATATTGGGCCATTTGAATCTGATAGTGGGTGTGGCCAATTTGGCTAGAATTGAAATAATAAAGGGTTGTTTGCTAAATAGTCAATTTTTCCCTTTTATCATTTTATAAAATAGTAAAAAATGAAAAAAATAAATTAAAGGTACTGGACTAATTAATAACATATAAATATTAATCTAAAAATACCAAAAGTGATTTTACAATTGTAAAATGTTGTTCATTGTAAAATAGGCCATAATTGCAATTATATGCAATTTAGCTAAAAAAAAATACCAACAAATGTGTAAAAATATGCAAAAAGTTACCTTAATTATATCTTGGTGTAAATATGAGAATAAAAATAAATTATTCACCAAAATGCCAGTTTGGAAATAATTATTGTATCTTGTACTATTAAAATAGACAATAAATTGATTTTAAAATCTTTAAAAATAAAGAAAAAATACCAAAACTCTTGGGCATGCTTATATATGCATGTACATGCTATTTTGAGAATATTTTGAGTATAAAAATTTTTAGGGAAAAATTGGGTATCAACAGCTGCCCCTCTTTACTCGAGAAGGATGAAAGAGTTGTCGGGTAAAGATATGATGGCCAATTTTGACTGATAGAAACGATTTGAAAGATTTTGACCGAGCTCTGGCTCCTGAGCTGCCTACATATCCCTGGTCTTACAGGAATCAGACCATATGTAGTTCAAGGATCCATTGGCGGAATATGCCGATGGAGATTTCGAAAGACGGGTGCGATATTCGGGTCGGGAAGGATGGTCAGGGATTAATAGGCTGCGGGAACCGGAGCGAGATCGCTCCTGCTGTGATGGCCGTTGCTAGACGGTGTACCTACTAATAAGCAATACGAACATATCGTGCATAAGTTTAAACGTGATGCAAGTTCCCGTTGGACCATGAATGTTGTCTTCGGACGGATAGGATGACTCCTCGGACAATGACGTCCTGGGCCATGAATCGTATAATAGAGGATTCGCAGGCTATGAAATGATGTTCTCGGGCTATGATAATGATGCCTCCGAACCATGATGCCCTTGAATAATGATATGCAAAGACAAAAGTAGGGTCCTCAGGCCATAGCATGGCGTTCTTGGGCTATGAAAATGGTGCCTCCGAACAATGGCGCCTTTGGACAATTTGGCGATCTTTTAGCCCATGAAATGCAGGATTTGGCGATGTTTCAGCCGATGTAAAGTATAAATAAAGTTGGCGATATTTCAGCCATGCAGGATTTAAATAAAAGTTGGCGATCTTTCAGCCATGCAAGATTTAAATAAAGGTTGGCGATCTTTCAGCCGTGCAAGATTAAATAAAGTTGGCGATCTTTCAGCCATGTAAATATTTAAATAAAGTTGGCGATATTTCAGCCGATTGCAAGACTTATATAAAGGTTGGCGATCTTTCAGCCATGCAAGATTTAAATAAAGGTTGGCGATCTTTCAGCCATGCAAGATTTAAATAAAGTTGGCGATCTTTCAGCCGATGCGGAATTTAAACAAAGTTGGCGGTATTTCAGCCGATGCGGAATTTAATAAAGTTGGCGATATTTCAGCCGATGCGGAATTTAATCAAAGTTGGCGATATTTCAGCCGATGCGGAATTTAAACAAAGTTGGCGATATTTCAGCCGATGCGGAATATAAACAAAGTTGGCGATGCGGATGGAGACAGTGCTTAGTCTCAGAAGGCAGAAAAATAGCCTTATGCAATGCAAGAAATGCAGATGGAGACAATGCTTAGTCTCGGAAGGCAGAAAGGTAGCCTTATGCAGTGCAGGAGAATGCAGATGGAGACAATGCTTAGTCTCGGAAGGCAGAAAGGTAGCCTTATGCAATGCAGGAGAATGCAGATGGAGACAATGCTTAGTCTCGAAAGGCAGAAAGGTAGCCTTATGCAATACAGGAGAATGCAGATGGAGACAATGCTTAGTCTCGGAAGGCAGAAAGGTAGCCTTATGCAATGCAGGAAAATGCAGATGGAGACAATGCTTAGTCTCAGAAGGCAGAAAGGTAGCCTTATGCGATGCAGGAGAATGCAGATGGAGACAATGCTTAGTCTCGGAAGGTAGAAAGGTAGCCTTATGCAATGCAGCAGATAAAGGTGAATAGTAAAGAAAGCTCTTAGCTGATAGATGATAGCTGATAGTTGAACGTGTCATTGTGGCTGCTGGGGATGTCATGTGCGGATAGCACTTGTAAGTAGGCAATGATTCTGAGAGTTGTACTCCTGCAAAATATGAATATGCAATCGCATCTGATGGTTTTAGGTCTTGGGGTGCCTGCATTCAAAGAAAAATCGTGAGTTTTGTAAAGGGGGAAGGTTAGTTCGTCTTCCCGTGGACTCCGCTCGTCCTACTCGGCTCTTGTTTTCATTGGGGGTAGCGTCGCTAAACAAAGCAATTTGATAGCCATGCATGATTTAAAAAAAAATATGATGAAAATACATAATTGAAAATAGTTTTCTTTCAGGTGAACCGACTACTGCGACGCGGTTGAAGACATTGCAACCTTTTTGCTCCGGAATTTTGAGGGTCCTCCTCAAAATTCTGCCCCAATTTACTGGGCTGGTGTTTCTGACGGCTGCGTGCGATGAATGGCTGAAAGTTGACTTCGGAATTTTGAGGGTCCTCCTCAAAATTCTGCCCCAGTTTCCAATAGCGGGGAAATGACATTTTTATTGAATTGTGACCGAACCCATAGGGCTGCCTACGTATCCCCTCTTAAACGGGAATCAGGTCAGGCGTAGTTCAAATTACATCATAAAGAAGTCATAATGATTACACATAATAACGCTTGACTGCATCTGAATTAATTGGCTTTGGCCAGACTTCTCCATCCATTTTTGCAAGTATGAGGGCTCCTCCTGTTAGGACCCGGTGAACCATGTACGGGCCCTGCCAGTTAGGAGAGAACTTTCCTTTGGCTTCGTCCTGATGCGGGAAAATTTTCTTCAACACTAACTGTCGTGGTGTAAATTGTCTCGGCTTGACTCTTTTGTTGAAGGCTCTGGACATCCTGTTCTGATACAATTGACCATGGCAAACAACATTCATTCTTTTTCCATCTATAAAGGCTAACTGCTCATAGCGACTCTTTACCCATTCTGCATCTTCAAGTTCCGCTTCCTGTATAATTCTCAGGGAGGGGATCTCTACCTTGGCAGGAATGACTGCCTCGGTACCATAAACCAACACATAAGGAGTCGCCCCGGTTGATGTGCGAACCGTGGTGCGGTACCCCAATAAAGCAAATGATAGCTTTTCATGCCACTGCTTGTGTTTCTCTATCATCTTCCTTAGTATCTTCTTGATGTTCTTACTGGCCGCTTCTACAGCTCCATTCATCTGAGGTCTGTAGGCTGTAGAATTCTTGTGCTTAATCTTGAAGGTTTCACACATTGCTTTCATCAGGTCACTGTTGAGATTAGAACCATTATCAGTAATGATTGACTCCGGGATGCCGAACCGGCAAATGATACGGTCGCGGACAAAGTCTGACACAACCTTCTTGGTTACTACTTTATATGACGCTGCTTCAACCCATTTGGTGAAGTAATCAATGGCCACTAAAATGAACCTGTGCCCATTTGATGCGGCAGGCTCAACAGGTCCGATGACATCCATTCCCAAAGCGGCGAACGGCCATGGCGAGCTTGTTGCATTAAGCTCATTAGGAGGCACCTTTATCATATCCGCATGTATCTGATAGCGATGGCATTTTCGGACATACTGGATGCAGTCCATCTCCATAGTCATCCAAAAATAACCAGCTCGGAGTATTTTCTTGGCTAAGACGAAACCATTCATGTGCGGGCCACAGGTCCCTACATGATCCTCTTCCAACAACCTGGACGCTTCCTTTGCTTCGACACACCTCAGTAATCCCAAATCGGGAGTCCTCCTATACAGGATTCCTCCGCTGTGAAAGAAGTGATTGGATAACCTCCGTAGTGTGCGCTTCTGAGTAGCGTTTGCAAATTCTGGATATTCTCCTGTTGCCAGATATTTCTTAATGTCATGAAACCATGGTTTTCCGTCTGCTTCTTCCTCGACATGAGCACAGTAAGCTGGCTGATCGTGAATCTTTATTGGAATAGGGTCTATGAAGTTCTTATCTGGATGCTGAATCATGGATGATAGGGTAGCCAATGCATCGGCGAATTCATTCTGGATCCTGGGAACATGTCGGAATTCTGTCTTTGTGAACCTCTTTCTTAACTCCTGCACGTGATGCAGATACGGGAGTATCTTGGAGTTCTTGGTCGCCCATTCTTCTCGAACCTGATGTATGAGTAAGTCTGAATCTCCAATTACTAGCAACTCTTGTACGCTCATGTCAATAGCCATCTTGAGCCCTAAGATGCAGGCTTCATACTCGGCCATATTTTTGGTGCATGGGAACCTGAGTTTGGCAGACACCGGATAATGCTGACCGATTTCCGATACTAGGACTGCTCCTATGCCAACTCCTTTGAAATTTGTTGCTCCGTCGAAAAAAATTCTCCACCTATCATAGGATTCTGCAATGTCTTCTCCTAGGAATGATACCTCTTCATCAGGAAAATACGTCTTTAGGGGTTCGTATTCTCCATCCACGGGGTTTTCAGCAAGATGATCTGCTAGTGCCTGTCCCTTGATTGCTTTCTGAGTTACGTAGACAATGTCAAATTCACTCGACAGGATTTGCCACTTGGCTAGCTTGCCAGTGGGTATGGGCTTCTGAAAGATGTACTTCAGCAGATCCATCCTTGATATGAGATAAGTGGTATAGGCACAGAAATAATGCCTCAACTTCTGAGCTACCCAAGTCAGAGCACAACAGGTGCGTTCTAGCAGGGAGTACCGGGCCTCGTACGGGGTGAACTTCTTGCTGAGATAGTAGATGGCTTGCTCCTTTCTCCCCGTTTCATCATGTTGTCCCAAAACACAACCGAACGCCCCATCCAGTACTGCAGGGTAGAGCAATGGCGGTCTACCCGGTTCGGGCAGAACCAGAACTGGCGGCGTTGACAGGTGTTCCTTGATTCTGTCGAAGGCTTTCTGACAATCATCAGTCCATTTGGTGGCGGCACTTCAACATCTTAAAGATTGGCTCACAAATGACAGTGGACTGAGCTATGAACCGGCTGATGTAGTTGAGTCTCCCCAGGATACTCATAACCTCTTTCTTGTTCTTTGGCGGTGGCAATTCTTGAATGGCCTTGACTTTTGACGGATCTAGTTCTATCCCTCGTCGACTTACGATGAACCCAAGCAGTTTCCCGGCAGGAACCCCGAATGCACATTTGGCGGGATTCAGTTTCAAGGTGTACCTTCCCAATCTATTGAAGAACTTCCTTAGATCTTCCATGTGGTCAGTGGCTTTCTTGGATTTGATGATGACATCGTCCACATACACCTCGATCTCTTTGTGTATCATGTCATGGAAAATAGTAGTTATTGCCCTCATGTAGGTGGCCCCGGCATTCTTTAACCCAAACGGCATCATTTTGTAACAATACATCCCCACGGCGTAGTGAAAGCCGTTTTCTCCGCGTCTTCTTCGTCCATCCATATCTGATGATACCCGGCAAAACAATCAACGAAGGACTGCAGCTCGTGCTTGGCGCAGTTGTCAATCAGAATGTGTATGTTTGGCAAGGGGAAGTCATTTTTCGGACTGGCCCGGTTGAGATCCCGGTAGTCGACACAGACTCTGACCTTCCCGTCCTTCTTCGGCACTGGCACAATGTTGGCTAACCACGTTGGATACTCCACTACTCTGAGGACCTTGGCTTTGGCTTGTTTGGTAACTTCCTCCTTGATTTTCAAACTCACGTCTGGCTTGAACTTCCTGAGCTTCTGCTTTACCGGCAAACATGTCGGATCTGTTGGCAGTTTGTGAGCTACAATAGATGTACTGAGACCGGTCATATCATCATACGACTAGGCAAATATGTCCTCATATTCTTTTAAGAATTCTGTGTACTCTTCCTTTTCTGATGGTGACAGGTGAACACTGATGTGCGTTTCCTTGACATTCTCTGTATCCCCCAAGTTGACAACCTCAGTTTCGTCCAAGTTAGACTTAGGCCTATTCTCAAAGTTCTCAACCTCTTTAACAACCTCTTCTGGTATATCATCCTCTTCTGAGTCTATATTCGTTTGTTGCGTTATCTCATCGCATGTCACATTCGTCGGTTCATCAAGATAAGTAATAGCAATGTTGTGTAAATAAAGTAAATGATAGAGAAAATAATAAGAGCGAGATTTATATGAAACTGAAATACTTTGATAAAAGATAATGCATAGTGCTTTGTTCAGCCTTGCTACCCCAAAGCTTTCCGGGCCTTGGTGGTTCTGATAGACCAATTATCGAGGCGCGCTCCTCGGCTCACAGCTTGTATGGAAGGTCCTTCCTCCCCTCCCTCCTCGAAAATGACGTGACAGTCTATATTGTCGTCTTCTAAGAACAAATTCCTCATTGCTGCTAATGCTTCCTCTTCTTCTGACCCATAGATGACTTCCGCTGGTTGAAAAGTCTATTTCTGACGGGGTATCGGCTGCTCCAATGGATAGTAAGGACTGCGCCATGGTGGCGACCAGTGGTTGAACTCCTCCCAAGTGTATTCATACCCCAAACCAAAAGTGGTACCATGTTTTTTCAGCTTGATGGGTTTGGCGATTCCCTGGAGGTTTTTGCCAAGTCCCTTGCCAGGCTCGTATCCACACCAATTCAGTATAGTTTCGATCATGTTATCCCACCACTTGTCCTTGTCCACGGCGTTGACTCGCTCAATGTGATGGTAGGTTTCTCCGCCTAGCTTCCTTCTTCCTCCGATCGCTGGGATGGTCTGGCGACTGTATGTGGGATTACTACCGTCGCCATGAATAATCACCTCTTGGTGATTCCATTCGAACTTCACTGCCTGGTGCAGGATTGATGCTATAGCTCCGGCGGCATGGATCCAAGGTCGTCCCAGTAGTAAGTTGTAAGATGTTGGGATGTCTATAACTTGAAAATCAACGTCGAACCAAGTCGGTCCCATTTTCAGACACAAACTGATTCCCCCAATAGTGGACCTTTGGGAACCATCGAAGGCTTTGACGTTGATGGCCCCATCCTTGATCTCATGTAGGCTCTTCCCCAATGTTCTGAGAGTCACCAATGGGCAAATATTTAGGCTGGACCCTCCGTCAATCAAAGTCCTGGTGATGAAATAGTCTTCACATTGCACAGTGATGTGCAACACTTTGTTGTGGCTTAACCCTTCCGGGGGCAACTCATCCTCGTGGAAAGTGATTTTATGACTCTCCAATATCTGCCCTACCATGTTCGCCATTTCTCCTCCAGTTATGTTGCTGGGTACATATGCCTCACTCAGTATCTTCAACAAGGCATTCTTATGCGCATCGGAGCTTTGCATCAGAGCTAGGATGGAGATCTATGCCGGTATTTTGTTCAGTTGATCAACGACTAAGTACTCTTTTGCTTGTATCTTCTTCCAGAGATCATCGGGCCCAGTTTCAATAGGCCGTCCAGAAGCCTGCTTATTTGATTCAACTAAATGCTCCGGAGTATAAACCCTACCGGTTCTCGTCATACCCTGTGCCGCAACAGCTTCCCCGAACTTGACCTTCCCTTTTCTTCTCGCCTCGGCGGTGTAATCCCACGGTATAGCTTTTGTGTGGAACGGTGCTATGACTGTCATAGCTACTGGAATAGGCATCCTTCCTTGGAAGGTAATACAGCAACTTCAAAGGGCTCAGGCGCCTTTGGGGACCCAAACTCGACCTCGATTGGTCCCTGCGTCTTTGCAGAAGGAGGTGCCTCGAACTCAAGTGGTATGGACATGTTTACTTCAGCGTCTTCAGAAGGCTGAATCTGGACTACAATCGGATTAAGTGTGACCGTTGATTTCTTGGGCTCGTCACCTTCGGCAATTAATCCAATTGACCCTTTGGGGTCCCAATCATCTTCTACCTCGATCATGTGCACACCTCCACCCTTATGATCATGCAGGGGATTGTTGCAAACATTGGGAGCGGGCTCTTTTGCCACGATGATCTTGCTGTCAATTAAGGGTTGGATTTTATCCTTCAGAGATCGGCATTCATCAATGGTATGCCCTTTCATGCCGGAATGGTATGCACAGGTTTTGTTCGGGTTGACCCATTGGGAAGGATTTTCTGGAGTTATGGCAGGGATAGGGGTGACGTAACCAACAGCTTTGAGCCTTTCATACAGATGGTCGATTGGTTCGGCGATGGCGGTGTATTGCTTGGGAGGTCTACGGTCGAAATTAGGGCGTGGTCTAGGGATGTTTTGGCGGGTGGGAGGTGATTGATAGTGAGAGGGCTGAGCATTATAGGCTTGGTAGACGGGTGCGGGTTGGGAATATCTTGGTGAGGTAGGTTGATATGTGGAGGGTGGAGATGATTGGTAAGTAGGTGGTAGAACTTTGTAGGAAGGCGGGGGTGCTTGGTAATTAGGGGTAGGTTGATATGTGAGAGGAGATACTGGGTAGGTTTGGTATTTTATTGGGGATTTTGTTCTCTGTGCAACCATCACGGCACTCACATCCTTTTTCTTGGACGTGCCACCAGACTGTAGAGCCTTGTTGGTAGCTTGCAATGCCTCAAAATTAGTGACCATACCACTTTTAATGCCTTCCTCGATCCTTTCCCCTAGTTTGATGATGTCGGAAAATTTCTGGCCTTCGATCAATATCAGCCTCTCATAATACTGTGGGTCCTGAGCTCGGACGAAAAACCTGTTCATCTGTTCTTCTTCTAAGGCCGGCCTGACCTTAGCAGCCTCTGATCTCCAACAAGTAGCATACTCGCGGAATGTCTCTGTAGGTTTCTTCTTCAAATTCTGGATGTAGAATACATCTGGCGCATTCTCCGTATTGAATCTGAACCTGTCCATGAAATCGGACGCCATTCCTACCCATCTTGCCCACTTCTTGGGGTCTTGGCTAATGTACCAAGATAGAGCATCACCTTTCAAACTTCTCATGAAGAGCTTCATGCGAATCTTTTCATCTCTTCCGACACCAACCAGCTTATCACAGTATGTCCTCAAATGGACTCTGGGATCCCCTGAGCCATCAAACATCTCGAACTTGGGAGGTTTGTACCCCTCGGGTAGTTCGACATCTGGCTGAATACAAAGGTCCTCATAATTCAGCCCCTCAATGCCTTTGTTTCCTTCAACACCCTGGACTCGGCTAGTCAGTTTCTTGAGTTCTGCGGCCAGGTTCTTGATGAGAGAGTCTTTGTCATCAGACTCCGGTGTGCTTGAAATAGGTTGAGTATATTGTGGCATGGTTTCCACGTAGATGGGGGTGTGGTGGGGATGATCATTTAGTGGTTCGGGAATGAGGAGCGGGGTGTTGTTTGAAGTGAGACATGTGTTGCAATTTTGATGGAGAGCGGGTTGTTTCTGTGGTTTCGGGATGTTCTGTGGAGGTATAGGATTTTGAGCATTGGGGAAGTTGACGTCTAGGGTAGTGAGAGAAAATGACAAGTTTGCCAAGTTCCGAACTTGGTCCAGTTCTTCCTGAAATTTCAATAACTTCTGTTCGAGCTGAGTGGCACTTTCCTTGGAAACCTGAATACCCTGAGTAACCTCTACCCGTTCACCCGAGTTCTCCTTTCTGATGTTTCTCAAGTCTTCCATTTTCGATTTGTTCTTGTTTCTGATAAGACTCGGAAGAGGAGGAGGTGGAGGGCCCTTAGATCTTGTGGAGTAGTATGATGATGCCAGAGTGCACGAACTAACCTTTTTTGGGGAGGGGAATAAAACAAAAGTAAAAACAAAAAAGGTAGCAAGTTAGTGAGGATCTTGAGGAGAAAACATTGCAATATTTAAACACATAGTGCAAGAATATAAATCGTATCCTAATTTGGGAGCCTCGTTTTGCCCGAGGTAGGCCTAGCGACAAATAAATTTGGAGAACTTATAATGCTAAATGCCTCATTTTATTGATGAAAAATAAGACGAATCCCAAAACGACACTAAAATAGCAAAAAATAAAAATGTCACTAATGGCCCTTGGCCTTATTACATTTTAAAAGGCAAAAGAAAAGACTCCTAACTACTTGGTCCCAGAAGGACCTTCCCCAGGTTGAATGCTCTCGTTGATCAAATCCTCCAGTTCACGCAGGTTCTCCAGTAAAAATGCCTTTGCCAGGCGTTCTCCTTCGTTTCCCTCAGCGTTCTGGCAGTCGGTGACTTTTTTTCTTACTTTTCCTTCCAATTCTAGCAGACTGTATTCCAGATATTCCAGCTTTTCACTAGCCTTGGTGACCCTCTCTTTCCATTCATTGATTTGGTCACTTGATGGGAGATTCCTCCACCAGGTCAGCAAGAGTGAGGGCGTGCTAACCATACTGAAGTTGGGGAACTCAAGCCTCATTTTTTGCAAAACAAAAGGGTTAGACCCTTGCCCCCACCAGACTCGATTATTTAATATCAACAATTAGCATAAGCAGCATTTAGTTCTCCAAATAAAATGCATAGAACGTGGTAGCGTCCGTTTGGGTTTCAAGGAAACCCAGTGGACTTTGTACAAGGCTATCTTAAAGAGTTATTATGCGGAGAACATAACTGACTCGGCTAAGTTTGACCATGATGCATGCACAATTTCAAAGAGAAATGGTTTCTACGGGGTATTAGACAAGGTACCCTTGAGCGGACAACTCAAGAGGGAAAGGCGCGAAACCGTCAACTACACCGTTGATCGACTAGTTTTACCGCAAATATGCCTTTACCAAATTTAGGGGGTGATAATATCGGAAGGGCGCAACCACTCATTATAAGCGTTGCTATGGTATTTGTTTGGCACGAGTGGAATATGATGTTGAAGATGCAGTTACAAGAATGAAACAAATTGTCACGTATTTTCACATTCATAATGATTACAATGATTGCTCATAATTACAGCAGTATTGAAGGAAAGCGGTAAAAGAGAGCATTAAAGAAAAGAAACAAGGAGCCAAGTCAGTTTCGCAGTAGAAGAGAAATAAAGACATAAAAGCAATAAAGTCACAAATAACATGAAATGGTAAAAGCCTAAAGAATATCCCCAGCAGAGTCGCCATGCTGTCGACGCCCCCTTTTTCTCGCAAAATCGGGTTTACGACATTTGGGAGGACAACTCTATTCCCTTTGGGAATTTGGAATTGAAATTGAAGAGTCGCCACCTAATGATCAAGTGCATTAGGACACTAAAAGGGTTTTTTGAGTTGGAAAACCAGAGTTCGGGTAAGGGCTAGAAATTATCTCGAGGGGAAGGTGTTAGGCACCCTTCAAGATCCACTAGTGTGGTTCCCGGCCATGTTATATTGTGACTTAAATGCAAACAACAAGTAGGCAAGCAAAAATTACAAATACAAGGGGGTTTTCACATAATGGTTGCAAGAGATTAAAGAAGTTAAAGACTGAGTTTTTTAATAGAGGAAGCAGTTTTAAAATCTTGAACAAAAGAGGAAATTTTCATATAGTTGTAGCAAGTTAAAAGCAGTTTAAAAAGCTGAAGTTTGGCAAAAAAGTAGTTGAAATTCTGAAAATAAAACGTATAAATAAGGGAAGGGGTCCTAGGTTTATACATAATATGGATCACTCCACACAACACCCGGTAACCGTTTATACACGTGGTGTTATCGCGTGGTCATCATATCCATATCTACACTTTCCCACCCCGTTAAGGTATTAAACGCGGAATGGTCTCGTTTTACTTATTGCATGCTATTACCCGTCCCATCCTATCAGTCCCGGAGGCACTTAGGACTACCAGTCCTACAAGGTGGGATATTAGGCTGATTGGTTTCAAAGGATAAAATCTAAGGCGACATCAAAAACACATACCGCATGTTGGGGGAAGCATGTAAACATATAAAGGCTCATGTATACCTCCTCAAACAAAACACATAAGTAGCATGACTTAAACATAATTAAGGTCTCAAAATTAGGGACTTTTACAGCAGTTTAGACTTGGTTTTTTAAAAAAAACGAAGTAAGAACAGTAATAGCACGACTCTGGGCAGAGATTGGGAATCCAGTGATGGAAATCAGAAACTTAGTAAGAGTAAGATGGATGGATCATTTCAAAATCGTTTTCAGCAGAGTTTTCTTTTAAGAAAGAAAGCTGAGTGAGCTTCAGAAAATCAAAACAAGAATAGGAAAGGCAAAGTTGAAATTAAAAGAAGTTGGTTGGTTTTGGGATAATAGAACCACAATTAATCAGTTACTATCGGGCCTAAAGTTTGCCTAGGCGTCGTTGTACATTGTATGATTATTTTAGAGAATGAACATACATATTTCGATTCTGATTTATAAAGGTACGCGTGATAAAGTATTTGCAGAAAATGTTTCAAACCACTTAGCCATATTTTAACAAAGTTATTAGACAAACGTGAATTAACTACTGCAACTCGAACGAGTGAGAAGTCCTAAGGGCAGGATATCTAATGCACATAGAAGTACCTAAATCATGGTTTCTAACATGCCAATGCAGTAATGTCAAATTATTTAGCTTGTTGTTAATTATTTGCTAGTTATTAACTGATCGTGATTACAAGAGAGCGTAATGACAGGCTGAAAGTAAAGAACCTAAAGCAGGATCTCTAATGAATGAGATGCATGGCCTATACAGGTTATCTATTGCGCAGATAAGTAAATAAAATCCTATAAGCATGTTTTCTACCCATTATTTATACTAAGCATGCATAACCCTCCCCCATATTCACTATTCAACCCCAATCGTTTGTTTACAAATTATTACAAACCAGTATCATCTGAATTACAGTAAATAAGAACAAAAATAAGAAGTTATTCTATAGGGAGCCTTCAATCAGGCCCAGTCTTCCAACCTCAACCCCTTCGAGTTCACAGCCTTTGCCATGGTCTAGGTGCGGCAAAGCTCCCTAGGGCCCCATTGGGTCCCTGGCCAATACCAGCACCTAGACATTTAAAAGAAAATGCAGGACATGTGCAGTGTGGAATACCAGCCTTGTGTGTCAAAGTTCAGTGAGTACTCAGAGGTACTCAAAGCAATGCTCACACGAAGGGGGCAGAACCTATTTTCTAAGAGTAGTGTGAAGTGCAGGAAGAAGAGTTTTCGAAAATAAGGGGGTTTGTTTTAAAAGAAAACAGCAGAACCATAGTTCAACAGTACATGATTGCATACAAGGATCATGGGGAAAGGGGAACAGATAGATCACACAATGCTGAAGGGGATACAGGTTTAATGAACATGACTACACAGAATCAAGGGATTCAGGGGAACCTGGAAGTAGTAAAATTTAGGCATGCTAATGTATAACAACAGGACATAGGCATAGCAAGGAATAGACAAAGTCAGACTTAGCATGTAAATCAGAAGACATGGTGAAGTATTAGAGCAAAGAATCAATTACACATTGAGCAGGAGAAGCATAAGTAGAAGAAAATCACAAAGATAATGAACTGAAACAAAAATAAACACATTGGTGTGAGACTTGAAAATTAATTAGGACATACCAGTAAAAGAGCAAAAGCAGGATGCAAAGACAAGGTAGTAACACTATATTAGCCTTGGCTTTCAGCCGGCTAATAATAAGCAGGAGCAGAGAATAGCAATAGAACAAAGAGCAAGAGAGAATGCATATTTTAAAGTATTCAGTGTGTGTAAGCCAGGAAGACTTGTCGTGTGTGCTATGTAAAAGACTTAGGGTATTTATAGTTGAAAGTAGGTGGTAAAAATAAGGTAAAAAAATCACAGAAATATGTCAATTTAAGAACTCAGAATCAATTGATTGAAGAATCAAGGAAGTACTCCCATTAATTAAGGAAATCAAAATCAAACGAAAAGATTCAGCACCATACAAGGCAAGTAGAAAAATCAGGGCAGGGTTAAATAAGGAATGAGTCAAGGTTCAGTATGCATATAGTAACCAATTAAGACCAAATTCAGGAAAATTACAATTAAGGAAAGGTTAGGTAGAATAGAGTACCATAGCAAATAAGGTAACAAAGATCAGTTAATTTTAAAACAGGCGAGTAGAATGCTAGGGTTTTGAAGGAAAGTTTTTAAATTACCAATCAATCAAAGAAAATCAGAATTAATCATGCGAAGTCATGATTCTGCATTCTCAACGTATAAATAGAGGTGAATGAACAAGAGTAACAAACAAAATCAGCCATATAGACATAAGGAGGACAAGAGATGAACAAACACAACCATCCAGAGATAGTGAAAATAGGTTAGGATTCAACAAGGCATATTCGAAGCATGGTGACCATGAGACATTAACAAGAATCAAGTACATAGGCTAGCAGACAGACCCAAAGTAAGG
>NC_031996.1:708505-757605 GCF_001879085.1 Nicotiana attenuata | reverse complement strand
GGGGGGGGGGGGGGTAATTGAATTTAATTAAGGCAAATGAATTTGGGTCGTTGATCTCATTTGATCAACGGCTCAGATTAAAACGGGGTTGGACTGGGTTATATTAGGGATTAGGCTGGGTTAGTTTAATTGGGATACTGGGCCATTTGATTCTAATAGTAGGTGTGGCCAATTTGGCTAGAATTGAAATAATAAAGGGCTATTTGCTAAATAGCCAATTTTCCCCTTTTATCATTTTATAAAATAGTAAAAAATGAAAGAAAAAAAAATTAAAGGTACTGGACTAATTAATAACATATAAATATTAATCTAAAAATACCAAAAGTGATTTTATAATTGTAAAATGCTGTTAATTGTAAAATAGGCCATAATTGCAATTATATGCAATTTAGCTAAAAAAATACCAAACAAATGTGTAAAAATATGCAAAAAGTTACCTTAATTATATCTTGGTGTAAATATGAGAATATAAATAAATTATTCACCAAAATGCCAGTTTGAGAATATTTATTGAATTTTGTACTATTAAAATAGACAATAAATTGATTTTAAAATCTTTAAAAATAAAGAAAATATATCAAAACTCTTGGGCATGCTTATATATGCATGTACATGCTATTTTGAGAATATTTTGAGTATAAAAATATGTAGGGAAAATTGGGTATCAACATTACATCGTATACTTGACAGAATTTTTGATGTTCTTCCTCGCCTATAATTATCCGTAGTTACTTACCTCCGCATTCTTGTGCTCGTAGGGTTGCTTCTGAACTGAAATTTTGACTACTTCCCCAATGGCACTTTCTTCTATTTTCATAGCACCTATACAGTACCTTTAACTACCCAACTCCTATTTGAATATTTCTCAAGGATCATGATGTCATATCTACGATACTGAATTCACTATGTTGGGGTTCACTACGTTTATCTTGCATGATCTGTTGATTTGTCTATGACCTCTTGTCTATCCATAACTAGGCTCTTTCTGAATCCACTACAGACTACTCATTGGTCCATTCTCATATCTATATTCTGCGCAACCCCTCATGGGTTATGTCCTTTGTCTTAACTTACCTCTCGTGCTGGCTCCTTATGTATCATGTGTTCATTCCCACTTTTATATCAATATCATTTGGTGCGGAACCCTTACTGCCTCTCCCCGACGTCACGCTTACATAATGTTCTGGAGTCGTATCATATCTATAGGATCTAAATAAATGCAATCACATTCCTTTCGCTATTCTACCACATTCTTCCTTTACTATTCCAGAGTTACCTCTTCATCTTTGGCATCTTTTCACATCTTTACGGACTCTTACTTGCCTTGCGGTAACCCTTTCTGTACCCGGGATAGCTGAATTTCTTACGCATGAGGGTGACACCTAGTGTAACTAGCACACTTAGTCCCTTAAGCTTAACTTTGCTCACAGTGCACGTTTTAGGGAAGCTTCTTCCTAAATGACCTTTAAAGGTTATTCTTCTATTGTCCATACTATTATCGTCGGAACGCGATCTCTAAAATTCTCATGATGCCGATTATTATTAAATCATTCGGTCCCTAATTCATGTTCAGTTTATCTTGTTCTCCATCCCATATTGATTTCTATTACTCCGGGGTCTAGCTTTTCCTCTGGTAATCACGTTGGGATCACTAACTTATTTCCCGAAATGAGGATATGACTTTATGGCTTATACTCTTTTATTATTTCAAGGCATGTCTCCTCTTGTCTTTCCTTCACTTGACTATAGACTCTATCATCGTGTCATATTTTGAATTACCTTTATCACCCATATATCACAGCTTACTCATAATACTTCATTTACTCTTTTCTTATTCTCCTGGTAATATTTTTGTCTATCACTTTATTCTGAAAACTTCAACAAAACGTTCTTTCACTTTTATCTCCCTTTGCTTCATGTCACTAGCTTTTGGGATGCCTAACATTCTCTCTTTACTAGGGACGGGAGCCATACTAATGTAAATATTTATGCCTTCTAGGATTTCCACTGTCTATTTTCTAAATTTTCTGAACATTCTAGTATTCATACACGAATGTACTATTCTAGAGTGCACTATCTGGGTATCTCACAAGGAGATCTATTACCACGTTTGAACTATCCTTTGGAAATATCAGTTAATGCTAACAATCTATTCACAATTTCGGGTTAATCTAACCCCAGCTGGATCCTGATATCCCATCCTTCTCTTAAACAATACATGTTAGTTCCAATAGGGCATAGCTAAGATGAGTGTGGCCAATTGTACATACCTCTGTTACTGTTTAATGTAACTCAAAATGCTAATATTTCTCTGTCATAATTGCAAACACTGATAACCTTCACTAGCTGGGTACCTCGTACCCTTCTTCACCTTGCTTTTTTTACTTGTTGAAACTTGTATCTACCTCATATCATCTCGGCCACTGTGGGCGAAATCATCAACGTATAACAGCTGATCAGGTGGTGGTGCGTATATAACGCCATAACCTTTTTCCTTATCCCATATACATATAATATACGCGTATATAACACCATCTGGTCAGTCAATGTACATGTATAATTAAATGCAATGCATAATGAAGTAAGTTAATAGGATCTCTCGGAATGTCATACGATTATTATGTCTTCGATTAATTTATGAAATAAACTTTATCAACTTACGTATTCTCTAAGACCCATGAACGGATGATAGAAGAATAGGACTCATGGGGAATCAAGAACATAGGAACCCCTAGTACTTCTAAGAATAGTGTCATTTATGAAAGTTGTGTGTTTGCTCGTTTCGTTTGTATCATATGGATCGTGCCAAAAGGAAAGAAGGGATAGTCTTAACATACCTTTGTTGCATGGCTAGCGATAGATCACGAGTTCTCGTACGCTCTACGAATGATAATCTACATTGTATACATGGTTTGGATCACAATCGGATCAATAAACCAACAATTGGATTCACTACGACATTTTATCGAAAACTTAGGGTGCATAAGCTTCATATCATCCTACAATGGCAATTCAACACTACTAGCTCATCTCTTATACTTCACAATTTTCAACCATAGGATACCTTAAGAGACCACTCGAAACCGTTCAACAACTATAACACTTCATCAGTAACCAAACTATGATCCAAATGACCTCAAATACATGGAGAAGAGTATGATATTACCTTGAACAACAAGGATAACAATACATATACATATTTATAACTATATTTCATCCCTTCAACACAACCAAATCCTCCTCAAATATACAACAAGAACCTTTATTTCTACCTCAACAAGAACTTAAAGTGGATTTCTCCAAGTTGAAGATAAACTTATCTAGAAGGATTGTTGAATTCTTACCTTAATTATTTGAGGAAAAAGGATAGGATGAGCTGGAGATAAGCCTTCCCAATACCTTTACAAATAAAACCTCCAAACCAAGAGAAAAATTGCAAGATAATTGCCTTAAAGAGGGCTGGCCACATGTTGCTATTGTAAGGAGCTTCTAATTGCCTAAGATGGTGCTTATAGGAATTGTATAGGTACAATAGCTCCTAAAATGACTTCCTCCCCTTTTAAGATTGATATGTATCACTTTTAATGAGGTATGGAGGTCTCTTTATCATAGTGGGTTGGGGGCCCCACTTTATGTGATTACTTTGCCAACTAGTTTCCTAATTATGCCACCTAGCTACATAAATTATCTATTCACAATTATGCTTGATTAATACTTCCATTTGGTGCCGCATGGAGATGGTATCTCCACTAATTTCTTAGGCATAAATTCCTAATTAGTTTGTTAATTTTCCACTAAAACCATTATTGAACTCATCACCCACATAATTAAGTATTATCTTAATTTACTTAAAATACTAATCACGTTTAACATACTTTATAAACCTTACTATCATGGTCATGTGGTATAGCTCTAGTCCATAAATATGAAGTATTATGGCTTAGACCATATTTTATCCCAAAATATCAAACTTCAACCAACCTCATTTTCTTCAACTCATTTACCCTCTCACCTTCACGATTTACTTATCACTTGTTATACATAGCATAAATACTTATAAGATCAAAAATAATCTTGTTCTTGAACTTATGTCAATTATCTTACGACAAATCCAACGTACAAAAGTACGAGACGTAACACAGAGGTTGGATCAATAATTATGTTCTCAATGGGATGAGAACTTTTATACTTGTAAGGTTTCACAACCAGTTGGTTTCCCCTAGATGTTCCATCAATGTTTTGTTGTTGAGGAACAGGTTCATGGACAGGTTCATTCATGGTTTGAGGATCAATTCCTCTTGGTTCAGTTCCCCTTGTCAGGTTGTCCTGGGTAGAAGAACCTGTTCTGTCAACTGTTCCTTCCTCTGGTACAGCTTCAGTCTGGGTTGTGGTTTCATTTGAGTTTCTTACCAGCCCAATTGCTTCATCTTCATGTTCCTAGAATATTAGTTTCATCAAAAACCACATGTACACTTTCTTCTACACACATAGTTCTTTTGTTATAAATCTTATAAGCTTTACTATGTGAAGAATATCCCAAGAATACTCCTTCATCACTTCTAGGATCAAACTTACCTAGGGAGTCTTTACCATTATTGTGCACAAAGCACTTGCATCTAAATGCCCTAAAATGGAATATATTTGGCTTTCTCCCTTTAAGTAACTCATAGGGAGTCTTCTCAACAAGAGGTCTAGTCATGCACCTATTAATGATGTAGCATGTAGTGTTCACAGCTTCTGCCCAGAAACTATGGGACAGTTTACTAGAAAGAAGCATAGTCCTAGCCATTTCTTCCAATGTACTATTCTTTCTTTCAATTACTCCATTCTGTTGTAGAGTCATAGGATCAGAAAAATTATGATTTATGCTATTCTCATCATAAAATTTAGGAAATTTAACATTTTCAAATTCAGTATCATAATCAGACCTAATTGAAGCAAGTTGATTACCTAGTTGTTTCTGAGTTTTTCTAACAAAAGAAGTGAACATGTCAAAAGCTTCATCTTTAGATGTTAGAAACAGTGTCCAAGTAAACCTAGAGTAATCATCAACCATAACATATCTCTTACCACCTCTGCTCAATGTTCTCATTGGTCCACAAAGATCCATATGGACCAGTTCCATCGTTCTGGTGGTGCTTACAATTTTCTTGCTTTGAGAGAGGATCTTACCTGCTTCCCCCTTGCACAAGCCTCACAAACTTTATCTTCCTTGAACTTAATGTTAGGCAGTCCTATCACTAAGTCCTTGGAGACTAGTTTGTTGAGTTCACTTAGACTGGCATGTCCAAGTCTTTTGTGCCAAAGGAGGGGATCATTATCCAACACACTTAAACTAGTGAGTTCATTATCTGAGAGTGTGGACAGATCCATAATATAAATGTTGTTCTCTCTTTTTTCCTGCAAAACTATCTTGGCAGTGATAAGATTAATCACAAAGCATTTTGTAGAGGTGAATGCAACCATGTTACCTCTATCACACAATTGTGGTACACTTATTAGTGTACTTCAGTCCATCTATCAAGTAGACATTCTCAATAGAGTGAGAGTCAGTCTTACCTACCTTGCCAACCCCAATGATCTCACCTTTCTTCCCATTTCCGAAGGAAACATTAACTCCTTTAAGGTCCTCAAGTGAAAGGAACCGGTTCTTGCTTCCTATCATATGCTTTGAGAAGCCAATATCCATGTACCATATTTGGCTGCTCCCCTTCACTTGGACCTGCAAAAGGAAATCAGGGGTTAGTCTTAGGAATCCAAACTAGTTTGGGTCCCTTTTCTATAGGCAAAAGGGTGAATCAAATTTTTTTTTAGTCCAACTTGGCAGCCTATTCTTCCCTTGAACAAATTCTTTGTTCTTTTGACTTGCCTTTTCTTTTGAAGTGCATTCACTCTTATAATGACCTGTTTTACCACAGTGTGTGCAAATCTTGTTCTCAGAAAGTGTTAGGTACTTGCTTTTGGGATCCGACTTAAGTGCCAGATTCCCAAAGCCAAGTCCTCTTCTGTTGCTACTATGGTGTTCTTGTAGTCATGAAAGCACATCAAAGGACCTATTCTATTTACAAGTTCTGTCTAGCTCATTCTTGACCTTGCTTAGATACTCATTTAGGCTCCTTATTTGCTCATCTCTTTTGTAAAACTCATTTTTCATTTCTTCTATATTTTCTTCTAAAGTGAGTTGTGTGTGATCAGCTGTCTTTTTACCTGTTCCTAATTTTAGTTTTAGATTTTCATATCTAAGTTCTAGGACAGTTGTGTCAAGTTCATGAACCCGGTTCTTCAACACAGCATTTTCACTCTCAGTTTCACTAGCCCTAAGTTCCAGGTTTTTCCACTTAGCTTTTAAAACTATACTCTTTTGACAACTATTCCTTTTCACTATTTACATCCTCAGATTCATCAATTAGCTCTAAAAGCAACTCAGATAACCTTTCCTTAGATAAAAATTTAATCTTGTCTTGAGATGAGAAACACTTACCTCAGCTTCTTCATCAGATTCTCCAATAGCCATAAGTGCTTGTTCATCATCATCATCTGAGCTTTCATCTGAGCTATCTCCCTAAACAGCGACCATAACCTTTGTTGATCCTTTGCCGTTGCTTTTCTTGGGTTGAACCTGTTCCTTCATTCAGCTCTTTCCTTCTTCCATTCAATTTCCAACAAAGGACAGTTCTTGATGTGGTGATCAGTCTTTCCACACTTGTAGCAGCCATCATTGGTCTGCTTCTCAGGAGCTTTTGATTTGCTGTAGCTTCCACTTCTTGAAGAACCCTTTCCTCTCCTTAAGTACTTCTTGAAGTCTTTGGTGATCATAGCCATTTCATCCTTCAGTGATTCTAAGAGCCAAACTCCTTTCCTTCTTAGGTACATCCATCTTCATGATCTGTCTCGTAAGTTTATAGGCAGTAAAATTTCCAATTATTCATCTAGTGGGAGAGTGGCAATATTCTTTGATACCTGGATGGCAGTGATTTTACTCTCCCAAGTGATAGGCAAAACTCTAGTCAATATCTTTTCGTCCCTTTCTTCTTCAGGAATAATCCTTCCAAGAGATTTTAGCTCATTTGTCAGTGTAGTGAACCATGTATATATTTCTTGAATGGTTTCTCCTTCCTTCATAGCAAAACTCTCATATTGAGAGTACAGTAGAGTTCCTCTTGTTTTTCGTGAGCCACTTGTAGTGTGTCCCAAATTTGCTTAGCAGTGGTACAGCCTTGGATTATGTTGTACTCATCTGGACCAAGTCCACAAACAAGTCATTTCTTGGTTTTAGCATTCTTCTCTCACTTCCTCAAGTCCTCAGTAGTGCAATCAGCTCTTATCTTTGGCACATCTACTCCTTCAGCATTTTTCTTCAAGGTAGCCAGTGGATCATCGGTGATAATGTCTCATAGCTCATAGTCCTCTCCTATAATATGATCTCTCGTCATGTTTTTTCACCAAGAGTAGTACTGGCCATTAAAGAGTGGTGGCCTAGCAATGGATTGCCCTTCCCAATTTCGAGGTGCACTCAGGTTGATCTTCATCTAAGGTGTAAGCCTTTGATAATAGGAAAGATGAACAAAATTAACTACGTACTACATAATTTTCCTATCAAATTCTGTATAACTCTCTTCAATCATATCAACTCTTTACTAAGACAGAATATTAAATGATATCAAGAAGTAATGAAGCCATTAATTGGAGCAGATATTATTCTTGGTAGCTTGTGCTACTTCATAGTTTATGTTCATACACCATCCAAAAATTGTAGATGCATACAACCTTAAACACAGCTAACGTTTGAACATAAATTTTGTTAGTACAGTTTTTGAAATTGTATTGAAAATAGTTTTTGGAAGTTAAAATTGTGTTTGTACATGCATTTTATTTGGAAAAAAGTTGAAGTTTTATAAGTATTGAAAAAATTTCACTACCCCAAACCAGTTTTTGGAACTTGAAAATTTTTCATCACCGATCAAATTTCATGAACAAACAATATTGTCAAAAACTTTTTATAAAAGTAGCTGATGTTTATACTTCAACACCACACAAGAGCGAGGATGATTTGTGTGGTGTCCAATTATCGCGTGCACAGATAATAGAAGGACCTGGTTCTTCTACGTGTTCCTTATACTACAATTGCGAAAATAATAAATGCGGAAAGTAAAGAACACAAGTATTTTTACGTGAAAAACACCCAGCTCAAAAAGTAAAAAAAAAAAATACGACCTACTAGTCGGTAGGATTTTCCCAACACTTCACTAAATCACTGATCCAAAACAGCATTTACAGAACTCTTTGTAAACCTAAGGATTACCTCTAATCCCATTGTAGCAACCAGCCTCTAACTGTTGCGACAACTTCAAGTTAACTCTAACTTGAATACTCAGAGTACCTAATAGAATTGCTTCTAGATAAAACTGAAAGGTACAAATTGAAAACGCCTACTATAATTGAACTAGAATAAAAGACAGACACTTGGAACTGGTTCTTCTATCTGGTTCATGTAGTTACAGGATCGCACTCTTAAATCTCACAGTAATTTTTTGCTCTCAATTCGTGCTTAACTTCAGTATTTGTTCGTACATGTAGAGTGAGAACATCCTGCAATTTATAGAGTTAGTAGAATAGGAAATAACTAGAGTTCTAATGCTATACTCTTCCATGGTGGAAGAGTTCTAGTTATCTTCAACTTCTAACTCCTCCCTTATCCTGGATAATGTTCTCTTCGAGTAAGGAGTCCTTCTTCTTATCATTTATGCAACCTTTTCGATCAAAAGATATCAGATATAACAACTTAAGCTTGTCTTACGCACGTGCCTCCCTTATGCTTGACTCTGTCCGTGTTTGTGTACACTGTGTATGGACCTGGTTCATGCTTGAGTTCCTTTGACAATCATCAAAACAAACTTCACTTGAGCCAACAGTAGCCAAAATCTATTTCCAAACGGGAGCGTAGAGTTTGCTTCAATAATTTGAAGAAAACTTTCTAGTTTATTTGATGTTTTGAAAAAAAAAATTACTACTACTACTACTAGGGGTGTTCGTCGGTCGGTACCGTACGGTATTTAGACATTTCGGTTCGTTATTCGGTTTCTTAAAATCCTATACCAATATCGTACCTAATTAAATTCGGTATGGTTCGGTTTTTCTCCTTTCGGTTTCGGTTTATTCGGTTCTGTAACTTCGGTTTATTCGGTTTGAATACTAACTAGTGCATAGAGCCATACACTCTAATATTCTTAATTAAAGTACTCAAAAATACAAAACTAAAAATATTTGTTGACAAAAATTTTGTCCAAAACTAGCAAATATCGACCCAAATAGAGAAAATTGTACATAAAAAAATATTTGATCATTAGAAATGTCTTGTTACTTGTTTAGAGTTAATTGATGAACTTCGAGAATAAAGAAAGTAAAATTTTAGATTTTTTATATTTATGTTATAATTGATAATATGTGTTTTGTGTAATATAATATATATTTCGGTATGGTATCGGTAATTTGGTATTTTATTTTAAAATACCAAATACCATACCTAATATCATTTTTTTTAAAAATTTAAACCAAATACCATACCAAATACCAAAATACGATATACCAAATACCAAAATTTTCGATTTCGGTATGGTAATTCGGTATTTACCAAATTATGCCCAGCCCTAACTACTACTACTTTTCATTGACATACTAAGGAAAGAAAAGCCTTTTAGTTATTGCAAAAACTAAATCAAACTTTTTCAGTTCTTGCAGAAATTAAAAAACTTTCATTTGTTAGTGTTTGGTCGAAAAGCTGGTTTTGCAAAACTTGAACCCTTAAAATGTTAACCTGCGGTTTCTAGGCAATCCAATTCGAACCACTACTAATATAAAGGGAAAATGTCCATATTTCACCTTGTACTTTGCAAAAATGTATTTTACTATGTGTAAGAATCCCCTCTAATAGCAAGAAATAATAGTAGATATAAACACATAACTTAAAGAATATAATAGGTTTAAAATCATAAACTTAAATTTTGGATCCGCCTATAATTAAAGACATAATTGATGGCGTCCCTCATTGGGTGGTGGTGCATTTAATTTGAATATCAGTCTATTGCAAATGTAAAGAGAATATCTACCTTCTTACAAAATTGCACGACTAAGCTACCTAGTTTCTATAGACTCTAAAGGCTGTTTGGTTCAAGAGATTTGGTTGGTTATTTCGATATAAATTTTGAGATAAAATTTATCTCGTATTTAGTTGGAGGTATTAGCTAAAACCAGTAAGAATATTCATTTTATCCAAAAAAAAAAAAAAAAAAGTGGTATAACTTATCTCAGATAGGAGATGAATTGATAATTCAGATTATAATCCTAGGAATATCCTGGTTTTGAACCAACCGATATACTGCAAGAAACTGTATCTTCCATTCAGGGGCGTATCTAGGTCTTATGATATAGGTTCACGTGAACCCATTCTCTTCTTCCTAAACTATATATAACAATGTTATATTTTTTTAAAATTACTTAAATATATGTTCGTGCACCCATGATCAAAGACTCCTATGATATAATAATTATTGGTTGTACCTCTACGAATGAAATTGGCGGTTCAAATCCCACTTTGGGCGGTCATGTTTTCGGCACGGAGTATAGATATATACGTGAAAATCACTAAAATTTTAAAAGAATATAATTTTGAATTTATAATTTCAAAAGTGTAGTGGGTTTATGGTAAGAGCCTAGAGTTACACACAGCAATTGTAAATTCTAGGTTCACATCTTTACAATAGTACACATATCCTTTTGAAATCCTGGATCCGCCTTTGTTTAAATCCATCAATACAAACTTACCTCTTTGAGAGGTCAATGGATCTTACCTTTTCAAATGGAACCATACAATTAAAGCAACATGGGCTGTGCGCTTTGTGATCTGGCGGAAGAGTTGGCATTTATTGCTGTAAAATTCTTGTGTCATGCCTCTATGTGTTAGGATTCAGGGCAGAGCTGTAGTTCCTCTTAAGGGCTCGGCAGAACCCTGTAGCTTTGATCCAGATTTTGTATTCATGTTAAAAAAAAATTCACCTAATATTTATGAACAATAGAACTCAGTATTCCCTCCGTTCCAGTTTATGTGAACCTATTTCCTTTTTGGTCCGTTCCAAAAAAGGATGACCCCTTTCTAAATATAGAAACAATTTAGCTTAAACTTACAATTCTACGTTTAATGAGAAACTTTTATAACCACACAAATATTCTGGGCCCCTTTTTAACTTGTTTAGGAACATAAATTCCAAAAGTCTTCATTTTTTCTTAAACTTCGTGCCCAATCAAACAGGTTTACATAAATTAAAACAAAGAGAATATCCATCATTTTTAAAATTTAAAATTCATAAATTTAAAATCCTAACTCTATCGTGTTTATAATAGGACTATACAGCAAGCCAAAAGAGCAGTCATTGTTGAGGAGATTTGTGAACGGAAAAAGATCTAGTGAAAGATGCGGAATCATGACACTGCGGGTACACTGAAATAGCACGTACGAAATCAGACTGTCTTGACTTGACTAGTGTACCTTAATTCATTTGAAAGGACAAGCAAAGTTGTAACTCTTGGCATTAAGAAAGAGTCCAACAACTACTCCCTCAGTAAACTCTTTCAATATTTGAAAACCATTTAATTATAATCTTTTTATTTTATTTTTAATAATTTGATGTTATAAAAGGGGAGCCTTGGCATTGTTTGACCAAAAAGTCTTGAACTTTTTTTGTTAAACTAATTAAGTAAATGATGATGGATAAATTCTAGTTAAATGTAATAAGTTCTAAATCCAAGATTGGTAAGAAATAAAACACCTAAAAATCGTATTTAAAGCTATTTAAAGCAAAAGAGTGGTTTAATGATGTTCTTATGAACAAACGAAGAAATGAAGACCAGCAACAAATGAAATGAATGGTAGTATTTATTTATAAAGGGAATTATTCACCCAACTGTGCAATAAGGTGGATGATTTTCTTTCTGACGGTGATGTAGGATGGCCAAACGTGTAAGCATCAAACACTTTATCGGATCTAGTGTGGAAAAGCCTGCACCAACGCAACAAATTGAGTATTCTTTATAGATGATGTTTAGTAGTTACATGGGAGTCAACTTCTCTAGAGATAATTTCTAAAAAAAATGGAAATCCCCCCCCCCCCCCTCTCTTTCTCTCTTCCTATGTATATGAGATATCTCTCTTACCTACTGAAAGTACAAGATGCAGAGAATATCCAATAGAATATTCCCTTTTAATATTCTATTGCTAAAACTAGCCGTTTCTGGCCAATCTAAGTGCGTGACTCCGACCTCGGCCACTCGGCTCGTTAGTGTTGCTTCAGGAACATGAGTTTGGGTCAATCGACTCTCGAACACGACCTGTTCTGTGTGTCCTCGACCTCGTCCAGGACGAACTTCTTCAGAGGTTTGCTCGGGTCGTACTTAGCTGAGGCGCCCATGGCGAATCATGATCCCACAACTATGGTTTCTCTTTGCACTGAATTTCCTTGGTCGGATTTTGGCCCATACAATTAGTCCCTCCGCTTGCCAAGATCGTCCTTCTGCTCGACCTCGGTAAGCGGACTGCCCGGCCCCGGCTTTGCGAAATCCGAACCAGATGCCGAGTAACGGTTATCCTGGCCGTGGTGGGCGGTACTCAGAAGGTTGCGCCTAATGGTGAGGGGTCAGAATGATGTCACCCTTTCACGCGTCATGATTGCGTGTTTTTTCCGAGGTGTTGCCTAGTTCCTCGCATTTCTGTCACTTCGATTCTTGTGCATTTGACGGTTACCTTTCTCGACTTTTGTGCCGATACTTCCTTATAAGAGGGAAGACCTCCTTATTCAGAACTTTGTTCCTTCAAACTTTCAAAAGCGGTTCATCTCCTTCTCTTGCATCCTTATCTGTTTTTTGCAACTTCTTGCATCGTTACCGTCGCTTATTATTTTTTTTTTTGACCAAGGATCTTCGTTCACACATAAACACACAAATGGCTGGTGCATCTCCCAACTCCGAGGAAATTTGTAGCTCAAACCCGTTGTCGGTGGCTGTGCCAGTTCGTGTTGAAGAGGAGGTCCAACCCATTGAAGATGATAGTTTCCCTATAGTGGAGGAGATCGTTCCTCATAGTGATTAGGCTAGATTTGATTTCTCGAAGTCCCTTATTGACAAGCCCGAGCCGGCGAAGTCCGAAATGGGAGAGTCACGCCTTTCTGAGCTCAAGGCCAAGTATGACATCCCTGCTTATGTCGATTTGGTTCCCGCCAGGGACGATGTGGTCAACATCCACCATCCCGGGTATTGCGCATTTTATGCGTACCCATTTCGGGTGGGTTATTCTCTTCCTCTTCCCCCGCAAGCGGAGGAATTCTATCGTTCTACAATGTATGCCCGGCCCAGCTCTTTCCATACGTCTACAGGCTTTTTCTCATGTTGATAAAGTACGCTGAGTTGGCCGGCTGCAAGCTCTCCATCCATCATTTGCTGCATCTTTTTGCTCCGAGCTTTCACCGGGTCACGATGATACATCTCCGCCACCGGGGAACCAAAGGACTGGTGGTGAAGATGGATGATAAGGCTAATCGCAAGTTTTGGGTCGATTATTTCTATATCAAGACCGAGCACGTGGTAGCGAACCCTACCGGGTTTCCCGAGGCATGGAACTTCGGCCATAAGTATTCTGTTTAGTTGGTCATTTGCTTTTTCTCTTGGATTACCTAATCGCTCTTTGTGGTGCAATCGAGAGGGATCCCCCTATGTTGGTCGCCGACATCCGAGATGGGTGGCTCAAATTTTGCCTCACACGGTGGGAATCCGTGAATGGTCGTCATTCAATAAGAAATTTGGGCGCCCACCTTCTTCAACTGGTAAGTCATTCCGTTTCTCCATTATTTGGGCCTCAGTGCCGCCCTTCCTTATTGCTTACGCCATTTCCCTTATTGTCAGGTCGGAAAGCCCCAAAGAAAACAAAGGATCCCACCCCGGCATTCCGCCAATCGGGTGCTTTTGTCAAGCCTTCAACTGCTATGACCACGGGCGGGTCTGCACGGCCTTCCACCTCGTCCAAGATTTCAATTCCGTATAGATCTATCCATAGGGCGGCTGCTCCGTCGGCGAGGGCTAGGGACCTATCCTTGCTCCATTTGGTGGATGAGCCGTCGGCAGACGAGGAAGAAAGTGGTCCTTTAAAGAGGCAGCGGCTTGGGACCGGAGGTGGTATCGAGATGGGTGAAGGCTCGGTGGGTGATGAGCTTGAGCTCGCCGTGTCTGTGCATGATACGGCGTAACCTCTGATGTCGGATTCCGGCTCCCGATGCTGAGATTGTTTCTTCGCCAGTGGCTCCCGCAGTCGTGCCGGGGAGCGATCCTTAAGCTCCGTGCCAGTCGAGATTCCTTCTTCTACCGAGGAGGTGGAGAAGGGCGTGGCTGGCAACAATTTTGAATTCGATTTCGACGTCGACCCCGAGGAAAAGAGGATGTTCGATGAGGGGCTTACCCGGGTCGAGGTGAGGACCGATAGGACTTCTCATTCGATAGTGATTCCTTTGGACTGCAACTTGATGACCAGCACGGAAAGCGTAGTCCCTGCTCTGGTGCCCCTTTGTTCTAGCGTCGAGCATAGGACTCTTCAGTCGTTCAAGGATGCCGACCTATTGTTGAGTATATTCGGGTTGGCTCTACGGGTGAGTTACTTCTTTTGCTTTCCCTTCTCTTTTTTGTACTCCTACTGACCCTCCTCTTCTTTTCTTACTCGCTATCTTTCTTTGTAGACACTCATCGTAGAGATTGAGAGTGCCCGCCCAGCAGATAAGAAGAAGGTGGTTTTTATGAAGTTGGTTACCAAGTACCGCCAAATCTGTGACAGGTACCGTGTGCTGCGTACTCGGCTCCAATTTGGGGGGGTCTTTCAATCTCTCATGGAGGAGTTAAAATAGAAAGATGACGAGCTCGTACGAACCATTGGCCGATGCAACGAGCTCGAGGGGCGCTCAGGATTAAGGAGGATGAGACTGAAGTGAATAAGGGGGTCGTGGCTGAGAGCGTCGACCTCCAAGCTCAGGTGGCATCCTTGCGGGCCGAGCGCGATCGAAACGTGGCTAGGGCCGATGGTTTGCGTGACGATTTGGTTGGAAAGGCTGCGGAGATGGAGAGAGCCGAAGGGGCTAAAGCAGCGGCATTGGCACAGGTGGTTGAGTTGGAGGACGCTATCCGTGCCCTTCAATCTGAACGGCTAGTGATGCTGAAGTGGCCGCGCTTAAGGAGGCGAGGTCTACTGAACGGATCGGAGGTCTCGAGAGAGAAGTTTCTGCCTTGAAGGAATATGTCACCGTTCTTGAGGTCGAAAAGGCGAAGCTGTTGGGCCAACCGTCTTCCTCTCGTTCTTTTGATTTCCCTGATGTTCCACGACATTTGTACGAGATGTGGATTCATGCCGAGGATCAGCTGGATATTTACAGGAATTTGATGACGGCGGGGAAGGTTCTTGAGGTTGACTTCGAAGAGGCTCGTGTCAAGGCGCGAGAAGCTAGGCTTGCTTGTGGCTATGACCAGCTACTCCGGGGACCGACGAGGATGGAGAGGAATTGGACGGGCTTGCATCTGACCCTGGTTGAGACGAGGAGTATCCTGATGACGAGGGTGATGGTGGAGAAGGCGATTCTGGATCGGGCGGTGAAGGCGAGGACGGCTTGGAGTAGGGTTTTATACTTAGTTTTTGTGTTTTACTTCTTTTTGTTTATGTGTAAGGGGGCATCTTTCTGGCCCTTTGTAACATATATCTCTCTTTTTCTTTTGAACGGAATGATCACAACCCTTTGTTGTATGTTATTGGGCCTTCTTATTTTTCTTTGAGTGTTTTTCTTCAAAGGAATTGTGTTGGCATTCGCTATCTTGAACGTGGTCGAGTGTATCTTTGATTGAATTTGGGTGAAGTCCCATGTCGTCATACTTAACTTCAGACGAAATTATAAATTGAATTCCGGTTGGTTTGAGCTTCAGTTGAATCCGTATGCGGTCGAATATGATTCCATACTACTTCGGACGAGGTTGAATGTTCTAATTCGAACGAGTTCAAATGTGAGTTGATTCGAGCGAGGTCGAACGTGAATCGATTCGAGCGAGGTCGAATGCTAACTCTTGTCAATTCGCACGAGGTCGAATGTGAGCTGATTCGAGCGAGATCGAATTCTAACTCTTGTTAATTCGAATGATGTCGAATGTAAGTTGATTCGAGCGAGGTAGAATGCTAACTCTTGTTAATTCAAACGGTGTCGAATGTGAGCTGATTCGAGCGAGGTCGAATGCTAACTCTTGTTAATTCAAACAATGTCGAATGCGAGCTGATTCGAGCGAGGTCGAACGCTAACTCTTGTGAATTCGAACGATGTCGAATGTGAGCTGATTCGAGCGAGGTCGAATGCTAACTCTTGTTAATTCAAACGATGTTGAATGTGAGCTGATTCAAGCGAGGTCAATTGCTAACTCTTGTTGATTCGAACGATGTCGAATGTGAGTTGATTTGAGCGAGGTCGAATGCTAACTCTCAGTGATTCGAACGAGGTCGAATGTGAGCTTATTCGAGCGAGGTCGAATGTTAACTCTTATTGATTCGAATGCGGTCAAATATGAGCTGATTCGAGTGAGGTCGAATGCTAACTCTTGTTAATTCGAACGATGTCGAATGTGAGCTGATTCGAGCGAGGTCGAATGCTAACTCTTGTTAATTCGAACGATATCGAATGTGAGATGATTCGAGCGAGGTCGAATGCTAACTCTTGTTAATTCGAACGATGTCGAATGCTAGTCGCGATTGGCGTAATTATAAACGTATAAAATTGGTGATACGAGAAACGCGTTTGTATAAACAACTTTGCATTCATTGGAGTTTACATGTTTTTTTTCTATTCGTGCATGCATTGGAGAAGCAGTCGAGAGGTCGGGCAATGAAATTCGTGCTTTGAACTTCGAGACGCCCTCTTCATTCTTCGGCCTCGTCGAAGTCTTTTTTTTTGCTTTCATCGTTGTTTGGGCCGCTTTCATTTGAATATCTTAGGTTGGGCTCACCGACCTCGACTGGTATCATTGCGTCAGTCTTGTGGACTAACGAGTACGGCATTTCGACGTGGTGCGGTATGCCCATAGTACTTCAGGCAGCAACTCCGGCCATAGTCCCTTGGCGTTCTCGAGTTTCTTTTTCAGGATTCTCAATATTGATTTATTGGAGGACTCCGCCTGGTCGTTGCCCGCAGGGTGATAGGGTATGGAGAGTATCCTTCTGATATGCCACTTTTCAAAGAACTCGGCGATCTTTTTCTCGGTGAATTGTGGCCCGTTGACGCATCTTATTTCGTTGGGGATGCCGAAGCGGCACATGATGTTTCTCCATATGAATGTGATAACTTCATGTTCACGTATTTGGGCGAATACACCTGCTTCTACCCACTTGGAAAAATAGTCAGTTAAAACCAAAAGAAATCGTATATTACCTCGTCCCGCTGGAAGGGGTCCGACGATATCCATCCCCCACTTGATGAATGGCCAAGGTGATGTGATGGAGTGGAGATGCTCGCCCGCCTGGTGGATCATTGGAGCATATTTTTGGCATTGTTCACACTTTCGAACGTAGTCGGCAGCTTCCTTTTTCATGGTGGGCCAGTAATAGCCGGCTCGTATGAGGCATCTAACGAGGGCTTGATTACCGGTATGTGCTCCGCAATGGCCTTCGTGTACTTCTTCGAGGACGAGTCTAGTTTGGCTTGGCCCTAGGAATTTTGCCAAGGGACCGCCGTACGTCCTTTTGTACAGGTCGTCATTAATGATCTTGTATCTGGCCGCCTGCATTCACAGCTTCTTGGCTTCTTTTTTTATCCGGCGGGAGTATTTCGTCCTGCAAATACGAGATAATGCGATTACGCCAATCCCAAGTTAATTTTATAGTTCGTACCTCAATTTGGTCGATCGATGAGTGGAGGAGGGTAATTACGTTCCCTTTCTCGAGTATGCTTTTAGTGGCTATGGCCAACTTGGCGAGGCCATCTGCCTCGACATTTTGGGCTCGTAGGATTTGGTCGAGCTGGCACTCATCGAATCAGGGTAATAGCTTGTGAATCTTGACTTGATATTTTTGCAGCCTCTGTTCTTTTATTTAGAAAGTCCCTCTGACTTGATTGATGACGAGCTGAGAGTCGCACCGCAGGACGACCCGTCTCGCTCCATACTTGAGTGCTAGTTTTAAACCTGCAATCACGGCCTCGTACTCGGTCTCATTGTTAGTCATGTCTGGGCATCGAATGGACTGGCAAATCACTTCGCCAGTCGGGACCTCGAGTATTAGTCCCAGCCCTGATCCCAGGCATTCGACGCGCCATCCGTGTATAGTACCGATAGGTCGTGTAGTTTGGTGCGAGTGTGGGCGGCTTCCTTTTCGACTCCGGGCACTATTTTTGCACTGAAGTCGGCGAGCACTTATGACTTTATCGTCGTTCGTGGCTGATAGGTTATGTCCTCATTTTCTGCTTCGTTGATGGTGCGGAGGAGGTTGGCAGTGGTATCGGCTACTGCTTTCCTATTTTCCTCTCCGTTGCATGTCATGTCAGATTCGTGCAAACAAGGGAAACACTAGTGTTTGCAAAGTTTTATGCTCTTTTCTTCTCAGATCTAGAAGAGACTAAAATTTTAACTAGAAAATCCCCACAGACGGCGCCAAATTGTTTGACCAAAAAGTCTTGAACCTTTTTGTTAAACTAATTAAGTAAATGATGATGGGTAAATTCTAGTTAAATGTAATAAGTTCTAAATCCAAGATTGATAAGAAATAAAATACCTAGAAATCGTATTTAAAGCTATTTAAAGCAAAATAGTGGTTTAATGATGTTCTTATGAACAAATGAAGAAATGAAGACCAACAACAAATGAAATGAATGGTAGTATTTATTTATAAAGGGAATTATTCACCCAACTGTGCAACAAGGTGGATGATTCTTTTTCTGACGCTGATGTAGGATGGATAAACGTGTAAGCACCAAACACTTTATCGAATCTGTGTGGAAAAGCCTGGACCAACGCAAAAAATTGAGTATTCTTTATAGATGATGTTTAGTAGTTACATGGAAGTCAACTTCTCTCGAGATAACTTCTCAAAAAAATGGAAACCCCCCCCCCCCCTTTCCTCTCTTTCTCTCTTCCTATTTCTATGGGATATCTCTCTTACCTACTGAGAGTACAAGATGCAGAGAACAACAACGACCCAGTGAAATCCCACTAGTGGGGTCTGTGGAGGGTAGTGTGTACGCAGACCTTACCCCTACCCCGAAGGAGTAGAGAGACTATTTCCGAAAGACCCTCGGCTCAAGAAGAAAAAAAGACAAAAGGGGACAATATCAGTAACAACACAGAAATAATATGAAAAATAGGAACAACATGCAATCAAGAAGAAAGATACAAAGCAAAAGCGAAATAGTATACCTACCAGACTAGATTCACAAACTTATGACATAAGGCAAGACTCAACTACCTCCTATCCTACAACCCTAATACTCGACCTCCACGTGTTCCTATCAAGTGCCATGTCCTCGAAAATGTGAAGCCTCGCCATATCCTGCCTAATCACCTCCCCCCAATACTTCTTAGGCTGCCCTCTACCTCTTCTCGAGCCCTCCACAACCAGCCGTTCGCACCTCCTTATCGGAGCATCTGGGCTTCTCCTCTGAACATGCCCGAACCATCTGAGCCTCGCTTCCCGCATTTTGTCGTCAATGGGAGCCACGCACACCTTCTCCCGAGTATCATCATTCCTAATCATATCCATCATAGTATGCACGCACATCTACCTCAACATCCTCATTTCTGCTACCTTCATCTTCTGGATATGTAATTTCTTAACCGGCCAACACTCAGCCCCATACATCATGGCCGGTCTAACCACCGCTTTGTAGAACTTACCTTTGAGTATCAGTGGCACTCTCTTGTCGCATAATACTCCAAATGCTAACCTCCACTTCATCCATTCTACCCAATACGGTGTGTGACATCCTCGTCGATCTCCCCTGCCCCCTGGATAACCGACCCAAGGTACTTGAAGCTGCCTCTACTCGGGATGACCTGTGATTCAAGCCTCACATCCACGCCCACTTCCCCCTGCTCAGCGCTGAACTTACACTCCAGGTATTCGTCCTGCTAAGCTTGAAACCCTTAGATTCAAGAGCCTGTCTCCAAACCTCCAGCCTCGTGTTAACACTGGCTCGCGACTCATCAATCAGAACTATGTCATCGGCGAATAGCATGCACCATGGCATATCCCCTTGAATGTGGTGTGTTAACGCGTCCATCACCAGGGCGAATAAGAACGGACTGAACGCAGAACCTTGGTGTAACCCCATAACAACCGGAAAAGCCTCAGAGTCGCCTCCTACTGTCCTAACCCGAGTCTTTGCCCCATCATACATGTCCTTAATCGCCATATGTAGGGAACCGATACGCCTTTTGCCTCCAAGCATCTCCAGAGAACTTCTCTAGGAACCTTATCATACGTTTTCTCTAGGTCAATAAACACCATGTGCAGGTCTTTCTTCCTATCTCTGTACTGTTCAACCAACCTCCTAACAAGGTGTATAGCTTCTGTAGTAGAACGCCCCGGCATGAAACCAAACTGGTTGTCGGAAACGGACACCATCATCCTCAACCTTGCTTCAACCACCCTCTCCCACACTTTCATAGTATGACTTAGTAGTTTGATACCCCTATAATTGTTATAACTCTGGATATCATCCTTGTTCTTATACAGTGGGACCACCGTACTCCACCTCCACTCATTCGGCATCCTCTCCGCCTTAAAAATAACATTCAACAACCTAGTCAAGCACTCCAAACCTGCTTTCCCCACGCACTTCCAAAATTCTACCGGAATCTCGTCAGGCCCGGTCGCTCTGCCCTTACTCATCTTACTCATGGCTCCCACGACCTCCTCAACCTTGATGCGCCTGCAGTACCCAGCGTCACTGTGACTCTCGGCATGCTCCAAATCACCTTGCACAATATCCCGATCCCCTACTTCATTAAGAAGTTTTTGAAAGTAAGTCTGCATCCAATAGAATATTCCCTTTTAATATTCTATTGCTAAAACTAGCCGTTTCTGGCCAATCTAAGTGCGTGACTCCGACCTCGGCCACTCGGCTCGTTAGTGTTGCTTCAGGAACATGACTTTGGGCCAATCAACTCTCGAACACGACTTGTTCTGTTTGTCCTCGACCTCCTCCAGGACGGACTTCTTCAGAGGTTTGCCCGGGTCGTACTTAGTCGAGGCGCCCATGGCGAATCATGATCCCACCACTATGGTTTCTCTTCACACTGAATTTCCTTGGTCGGATTTTGGCCCATACAAGTATAACTGGTAAAGTTGCTGCCATGTGATCAGGAAAGCACAGGTTCGAGCCGTAAAAATTGCCTCTTGTAGAAATGCAGGTAAGGCTGCAGACAATAAGCTTTTGTGGTCCAACCCTTCCCTAGACGCCGCACATAGCGGGAGTTTAGTGCACCGGACTGCCCTTTAATATAATGTTATAATAATACAAATTTCAAAAATCTTTCCTAAATTCGTTGCCTAGTCAAGTATTTCACATAAAGTAAAATTAAAGGAACAATAAGAAGTGCAAACTATTGAAAGGTTTGTTCCCGCGCGCCCTCTGAATAGGTACGGAGGTCGTAACAAAATTGGGATTTTAAGAATAATAACATCCTTATTCCTAGAATATTTGACCTACTATAATATTAAAGGACTTAATTTGGTTACTCAACCCATTCTTTTTGTTCATTAAATCCCTTATAAACTTAGCTATTGTTATGTAAAGTTGAAGGAATTGACTTTACCCAGAAAAGGTTCAAACATAGAATAATATTACTCCCTCCATCCTATTTTATGTGATACTTTATCTTTTCGAGAATTAATTGACTCATTTTATTGGATTAGATCAACTTAATATTTTAAAATTAAAATTAAGATATTCAAAAAGCTATACGAATAAAGCATTATCGATAATTCTTCTTATATCAATATGATGAAAAAATACATTTTAAAAATATTGATCTAAGTTTAAATAATTTGAATTTAAAGAAACGAAAAGTATCACATAAATAAATTGCAAAATGTAATACATATGAAGAAAGGTCAGAACAACGTTCGAAGCTGTTGAAATCTTGTCAAGATTTTTGGTCCCCTTATTTTATTAGGGTTTCGCTGTTTAGTCAATTTCCACCAAACAAGACATTTTCATGCAATTTAATGCAAAAAGTATATGACGGCTGTATATAACGTATTGGACACGACACAACTACATGCATGGTACGTATCTTTTTCCGAATATGCATCGTTAGTGTAACGAATTTTTTTTCTATAAATTAAATACGTCGATAAGTATTCGATATCTTCAATTCACTTATCATCACAAATACTTCAAATTTCTCTTACCTCTTTCCCCTCATCAATCAGATCAATATTTTTCTGTTTCTGACTTGTTGAAAGAACAGCAGAAATTAATACAATGGCCAAAATTCTTAAAATGAGATTCTCAACAGAATTTGCTCCACAAAAGTTTATCTCTATGCCAAAATGTTCACTGACTAAAAAGTTGGACAGCATCAATGAAGAAGAAGCTTATGTATCAACCATTTCATCTTCCCTTGATAGAAAACTCGAACGCGACAGGTACCTTGGAGGCTGTATTTTAGGTTACTAGGTTATGTCCTGAGACAATGGCGGAAGCAGAATTTTCATCGAGGGTCAAAAAATATAAAACCCCTTCTGCCCCCCTAGCTCCGCTTGTGACCTGAGATTCCAAACTGCCTATAATATTGTCTCGAAGAAAATAAAAGCACCACCAATATCTTTAAACTGCAGCAAGTGCCAAAGTTTAATTTGGAGAAAAGGATGTTCTTTCCTTTCCTTTTCTTGATTTTTTCCTCATTTTTTTTTCTTCAATTTGGTCTTTTTGTGAGCTTAATCATTCACAGCCTGCATTTTAATGGCAGTGATGAGTTTAGTCCTAGAGAACTTGGTTACCATTCTTTCACCACCATATTTTCAACAAGGGTGAATGAGCTCTGAGCAGGATTTTTTATTTTTTTGTCATCTATGTTGAATAAGCACTTTCCTATTTAGGCAGTGGAATTGAAGGAAAGACTTTCTGTTTCTACCAGCAGGAGAATATTGTTTGATGATTATAATTTAACTTGTTGAATAGGTTATTTTTCTTTCAGAGTTTAATTTTTATGTATTGAAAGTTATAACTTATGTTTTACACGGTTATCTTAAAAGTAATTAAGAGTACGAAATATTTTAGTGTGGAAGATTTACTACTCATAATCTATGAAGCTATTAACTTGGATAATAATTAGGAAAAATGGACAAATAGCCACTTTTCATAGTTGTTGCGGCCAAACGCACACGCAAGTATACGCGGTCGTCAAGTAACAAAGTGACTAAAAGTCAGATGTCGAACCCACGAGGACTTGTGATTAACTATTAACTAAATTAGACTATTCTAGTTATCTAAACAATAATTAAAGCTAGAAGTATTTGATTCTAAACTAATTAAAATAAAAAGAAAATAAATAATGAACTCTAAACAAAAGGATAGCAGATTTTTATGATACCAATGTAATGAAAACGATATAGGGTTATGGGCTATCTAACAATCCTATTGTATTCTTCAATTGAATTGACTGACTAATTCATATAGCTTATTGGTTGGCAGGGTTAATATTGCTCATAAGAATCTGTCGAGTTCTTACTCGCCTATTCAAGCAAACTTAACGCCTATATGTCTATGGAGTTAGAATCAACAAGAACGCATTTATAATTCCTGTAAATCAACCAAGCAAGGCAATTAGGTATATGTCTATCCTAACCGCGAATCCGTCCCCCGATGCCCAGGTTCAAGAACTTGCTCTACTCAATCCTGTATGCAATCTAGAATTCCCACTTTCGAGTTCAATTCTAGATTCATAGATAGTATTCAATTGGTGATCAAGCAATCAAATAATTAAGAGCAGGATTGAATAAATAAACCAATACGACAATTAAGAAATCAAAATCAATATCCGAATAACAATAGTCATGAAAGAACCACAACCCTAGAACGTGAAGTTTAGCTCCACATAGACATGGTAGCCAAACAACAAATCATACAAAGAAACATAAAATTATAAAGTTTGGTGGAAGAAAGATGAAACCCGGCCTCCACGACGGCTCCTTGCTCTCCCTGGGTTGAATTCCCTTCAAAAAGTGTGTTACATGACCTAAGAGGGTGTTTTTGGCCTATATATCGCGTATAAAAGTCGTGGGCCAAAGTTTTCCTTTTCCTAATCCGACTCAGCTTCAGGGATTGATGCTGCGGTGGATGCTTCGCATCCACCTCGTCCTCCACTTCTCAGCTTCGCATGCTACCACCCTTTGTTCCTCCATCTCAGTTGTGCCCAGGTGCAGATGCTAAGGCGGATGCTATGGTCCGACTTCACTGCTAAAGGTGCACAAACTAGTCTTCTTTCCAAGGTTGGATGCGATGCATCCACCCTCTTCTCCTCTAGTTGGAGCATCTTTTCTTCATATTTTTGCACTCCAAACATCCTAAATCATCACACATAACTTAATTAGTTATAAAATTAATAATTAACACATGTTGGGCATTTTAAAGACCAAATAGCACCAAAAAGCGATTAAAACATGAGTGAAGTAATATCAAAACATATAGAAATAAGCCCAACATCAAGAGTGCTTAGCCACAGTTTCAAAACTATTCAACTTTAGCCACCTTTAAATATGGAAATAAATTTAAACAAAACTACCCGCCCTAGCTTTGTTTGACCAAAAAGTGTTAAGCTTTTTGTTAAACTAATTAATAAGAAAATAAAGGATAAATCCTAGCCAAGGATAATTGACTCTAGATCAAAGCACATTGAATAAGAGAATAGGAAACAACCAAGATCATAAACTCTTTAAGATTATAAAAAGTATCAAACGTAAATGATAGGCTTACATTCTTGACGTATTATTCCGTAATGTAAGAATAGAGAAGGAAAAGAAAGAATGCCATTAACAGCTACGGGGTCTACCTTTATTGATTCAATAACGATGATTACAAAGATTTGCGGCCAAGATCTAAACCTTCTCTTGTTTATCCTCAGAAGCCTTCTCCGGTTCTTCTCTCTCTGTTTGATGAAAGAAAAAAAATTCCCTTTTCTTGTTCTCTTACCTCCTATATATATAGTAAGCATTCCCTTTTGTCCAACGGTCCTTAGCCAGAATACCCTAATCTCATGATTGTATTTTAGGTCGTTCCCCTTAAGTATCACGACTTATACTCCGCCGTACAAGCTTTTTGGTAGTTCGATCTCGGCAGCGGCCAGGATACTTGTCGTAACGATGCCTTATGGATACAACCACGGCTTAGTCGGCCCCTCGCTATTCCTTTTAGCGCTAATTCACGCATGGTCAGATTTTGACCCATACAGTTAGTCTCTCCACCTATAGAGGTCGCCTTTGGGCGAATTCGATGGGCGAACTTCGTCGATCAGAAATCTTATGAGAAATCTGAGCGCCTTGGGCGATGGGCGAACACCTCGTGGCGAGGTAGCGACGTGACGTTTCGAGAGTTGTATCAAACCGTCACGTCAGTTCAGAATGCCATTAAAGCTCATCATGCGTCATCATGGCGCACGTTTTCTATGTATAGCATCGTGTCTCATACCCTTTCCGTTTTTGAAATGGCGACGTTTGGCTTTCTCGCTTAGGGCATTTTATCTCTATAAATAGGAGAGGATTTTTCATTTGACTGCTACGCTTCTTAATCGTTCACGAGAGATTTTGGTAACTCTTCTCCTTCTTCAGCTTCTCATACTTCTGTTTCTATTAGGAGTTGTTGCGACCACAACCTTTTTTCCCTTGTCGTTCTTGTTTCTTTCAATCAAAGAAAAAATGGTTAGTGCTTCTTCCCGTTCTGATAGAGCCGTTGGTGCTCCGGTGTCGGATGATGATGTACCCGTAATAGAAGAGGGAGTGGGTCTGGTGGAAGATGAGAGTTTTTCGATGGTGGATGATGTGGTTCCCCGTCTAAGGAAGGCGAGGACTGATTTCAACAGCTCCGTCGGGGATGAGCCGGAACCTGTTTTCTCGGTGATGGATGATGCGGCGCTCACGGCAGTCAAAGCCAAATGGGGGATTCTCGATCATATTGAGCTAGTTCCGGCAGGTCGGGATATAGTGCATATACACCGCACGGGCTACTGCGCGTTCTACGCGTATCCGTTCGTCATTGGATACGCGTTTCCTCTTCCCTCGCTAGCGGTGGACTTCTGCCGCTTCTATGAGGTGTGTGCGGCTCAACTCTCCCTGTATGTGTACAAGCTCCTCCTTATGCTTAGCAAGTATGTGGAGCTAGCCGGTCGGGAAATCTCTCTCCAGCACATGCTTCATCTTTTCGCCCCTCATTTCCTTAGGGGCACGATGATTCATCTACGCCACCGAGGGACCAAGAGTTTGGTGGTGAAGATGGACGACAAGACCAACCGCCGCTTTTGGGAGAATTACTTCTACGTCTGAACGGAGCACGTGGTGTCGGACCCTGCGGGTTTTCCTGAGGCATGGAATTTCGCCCGTAGGTTTTCCTTTATTTTTACCTTATGTATTTTTTTTATCAAGCTGGTTGTCAGTCGTCTCCCTTTAATGACCTTGTTGAGGGTTTGTTTTTGTTTTTGCAGCCGAGAGAGTACCTCCTCCATTAGTTGCTGATATTCGCGAGTGGGTGAGCGTGATTCTCCCCCATACGATGGGCATTCGCGAATGGTCACCTTTCCATGAGAAGTTTGGGCGCAAGCCTCTCACCGGTGAGTCGGCTCGTTACGGTCTGTTACTTTGTTCTTTGCTTCGTATTTTCTTTTACCTTACCCTTGTTTGGTCGACTCTCTTCTTATTGACAGGTCGGAGAGAAGTGAGAAGGGCGAGGGTTCCCGCGCTTGCTTTCCGCCAGGCGACTTCCTCAGCCCAGCCTGTTCCGAGGGCGACTGTGGATGAGGGCACCAAAGGTTTGGTTGCTCGGTCAACCGCGTCCGCTACTGGATCTGTTCATTTGGAGGTTGCTTCTCGGTCGGACACTCCGGTTTCCATGGTTCGTTCAACGGATGAACCTTTTCGCAAATGTGGCAAAGAGGCACCGTCAAAGAGGCGGAGGTTGTCGGAGAGGGCGCCTTTGGTTAGTACGCCCTCGAGGGGCGACCCTACTTTGGCGGTATCTGAAGCTGGCGGTGATACCGGCCTGGGTGCGGAAGTGATGCCTATTTCGGTCGTGGAGGAAACCACCGTGGTAGGGGGACAGAGTTCGGGGGCCGCCGCGATTGTTCCGAGCGGTCCATCGTCATCATGGCAGGGCCGCGCATCCTCTTCGGCTAATGAGAGGTTGAAAGGCATAGCAGTAGATGACTACCAATCTAATTCCGACATTGATCTTGAGGATATGAGAATGTTCGAGGAGGGATTTACTAGGGTCGATGTAAGGGTGGAAGGCCCTTCTCGCGTGCTCGAGATTCCATCGGGCTTCAACCTTTTGGAGGACACGGTGGAGTTGGTGCCCCAATTCGACCTTCTGTGCTCTGCCGCCGAAAGTGAGTCTCTTAGGGAGATCAATGATTCCGCTTTGTCGCGCGGCGTGGCCGGGATAGCCTTGCGGGTAAGTTTCCTTTTGTTGTTTTCTCTGTTTGGTGTCATTTTTCTTTCGTTGATTCCTCTCTTTTTCTTTCTTCTCCTATTTTTTTCAGACTTACATGTTGGAGATCGAGAGCGCTCGTAGGGCTGAGATGCGGGCCGAAGTCTTTTTGAATATGGTCGCGAAGTATCGCCGGTACCACAACAGGTACCGTGAGATGCATGCACAACTCAAGGCGAGTGGCAATACTCAATCCGTTAGGGAGGAGTTGGAGAAAAGAGACGAGGAACTGATATGGTCTATCCGCAGATGCAGCGAGCTCGAGGAGCTACTTAATGCCAAAGACGGGGAGCTCGAGTTGGTCAAAGGGGTTGCAGCGGAGTGCGAGGATCTTCAGGCGAAGGTGTTGTCTTTGCGAGCTGAGCTTGAGCAAAATGCTACTAAAGTTGCCAATCTGAGTGCGGAATGGACGGAGAAGGTTGCCGAGCTAGAGCAGAAGAAGGCTGAGTTGGAGAGAGCCGAGGGGGCTCGAGTGGCGGCTTTGGCGAGGGCAGCGGCGCTGGAAGATACTATCCGCGTCCTCAGGTTCGAGCGAGAAGCCAAGAAGGCGACAGCCATACTGAGGGAGGCACGGCTCGAGGAGCGGATCGGTGAACTTGATAGGGATGCTTCGAGCCTAGGAGACCGAGTTATGGCTCTTGAGGCCGAGAAGGCACAACTGTTAGCTCAGGCCCCCCTCAAGAATCTGCCTCTGTCGCTGTCCCCCACCGTTTGTACGAGCTATGGGTCCATGTTGAGGCCCAACGAGATATATACAAGGGTTTGTGGGAGGCGGGGAATGTTCCGGAGGCCGCTTTTGAAGATGCTCGGGCGAAGGCACGCGAGGCTCGTCTTGCTTGCGATTATGACCCTGCAACACCGGAGGCCGGTGGGAGCGCTCAGATTGAAGATGGGCTTCCTTCTGATGATGACGACGCTGGGGAGAACGGCGGTGGAGATAATGCCGAGTGAAAAGATTTTTTTTTTGCAGCTTTTGTACTTAGTTTTTTTTTGTTGTTGTTTGTTTTCATCTTTTTCTTGGGAGCCCGCTTGGCCTTTTGTAAGGCGCAACCATTGCGCATGTACATCTTTTGAATAAAATAGCCGTTTTGCCTTTGGTTATATGTCTTTTGACTTTCTCTTTTTTTTTTTGAAAAAGATCTTCGGACTTCCCCGTGATGAGCCTCTGATTTTTAATCGGGAATTCGAATGAGGTCGAATTTAGTTCGCTTGATTCGACCGAGACCGGATCTCATTTTGTGAGTTCGAATGAAGTCACTTTTGATCTACAAATTCGAGCGAGGTTGACTTTTAATTTTCTGATTTGCCAATTTGGGCGAAGTCAGTTTTGACTTGTATATTCGAGCGAGGTCGAGATCAGGCTTGCCAGCTTGGGCGAAGTTAGTTTTTTGTATATTCGAGCGAGGTCAAATTTTGCTTCCGCCTGGTGATGGAAGGGGGCCGTAGGGGCGTAAATTCGAGCGAGGTCGAATTGTGACCCGTTAATTCGAGCGAGATCGAATTTAGAATTTCGTTTGACGGTGGTCGGGGGTCGTAAGGGCGTAAATTCGAGCGAGGTCGAATTGTGACCCGTTATGAATTCAAATGAGGTCGAATTTTACTTTCACTTGGTGACGTCCGGGGGCCATAAGGGTATAAATTCGAGCAAGGTCGGAGTGTGACCCGTTATGAATTTGAACGAGGTCGAATTTTATTTTCACTTGGCGAAAGTCGAGGGCCGTTAGGGTGTAAATTCGAGCGAGGTCGAAGTGTGACCCGTTATTGTAACGACCCGACCGGTCGTTTTGAGTTTTTGCACTTTGATCGCCAGTTCTCGGGCATGAATTGCCCCGTGTAGTATATTATGACTTATGTAAACCTTTGGTTTTGGCTTTCAGGGTAATTGGAATGAATTTGGAAGAACAGTTCTCAGTTTGAAGCTTGAAATTTTATATGATCTTGGATCGGAAATTTTATGATTTGGTTAGCTCCGTTAGGTGATTTGGGACTTAGGAGCGTGATCGGAATGCATTTTGGGAAGTCCGTGGAAGGTTTAGGCTTGAATTGGCGAAATTAAAATTTTGGCGTTTTTCGGTTGATAGGTGAGATTTTGATATAGAGGTCGGAATGAAATTCCGAGAGTTGTAGTAGCTTCATTATGTCATTTGGGATGTGTGTGCAAAATTTCAGGTCAGTCGGACGTGGTTTGGTTGGGTTTTTGATCAAAAGCGTATTTCGAAAGATTTTTAGAAACTTAAGCTTGAATCCGATGTGTTTTGGGTAAATTGATGTTAACTGAGGTGTTTTGATGATTGGAACAAGTTTGAATAAGGTATTGGGTTATGTTTGTGCATTTGGTTGAGGTCCCGGGGGCCTCGGGGTGATTTCGGGTGGTCAACGGAGAGATTTGGAATTTTGTTGCAGCAGCTAATGTTGCTGCTTCTGGTATTTTCGCATCTGCGGATTGGGGACCGCAATGCGGCGCCGCAGATGCGAGTGATTTATCGCAGAAGCGAAAATTGGTCAGGTGAGCAGATACCGCAGAAGCGGTCAAGAAGGCCGCATCTGCGAAGCCGCAGATGCGGAAGTTCAATCGCAGATGCGATTTTGGGTTTTAAGTGAAGAACCGCAGAAGCGGAGGATTTGACCCCATATACGGTACCGCAGAAGCGGGTTTTGGACCGTAGATGCGAAAGGCTTGGGCAGACCATATATGTTATTTTATTTCGCGATTTTGGATTATTTCACCATTGTTGCCTTCGACCTTGGAGCTTTTTGGGTGATTCTGAAAAGAGAAATCAAGAGACTTCATTAAGGTAAGGAATTTTGGACCTAAAACTCAATTCTATGGTTGTATTTCATGAATTTAGGGCTGTAATTAAAGAAATTAAGGGGCAAAAATGGAGGATTAGGGCTTGGGTTTAAGAAGCCTTTAAATGGGGATTTGAGGGGTCATTTGGACTCCGATTTTAGTAATTTTAATATGTATGAACTCGTGGGGAGATAAGGAATCCGTTGGTGTAAAAATTTTTGAGTTTCGAGAAGTGGGCCCGGGGCTCGGGTTTTGGAAATTTCGGGATTTGTGCCCTTTATTGGCTGTTTTCGCTTGGGCTTTGTTCCCTTAGCATATTTTGATGCCCTCGTTCTGATTTTGGATAGATTCAACGCGCGTGGAGGCCTATTCGAGTGGCAAAGGTGTCGCGAGCTAGAGATTTAGCTGGTTCGAGGTGAGTAATGGTTGTAAATGATGTTCTGAGGGTTTGAAACCCCGGATTGCACATCGTAGTGCTATATTGAGGTGAGGCACACGCTTAATGGCGAGCGTGGGGTCGTTCACTATTGGGGATTGTGACTTGGTCCGCCCCGATTGATGATTTTACCGCGTATTTGATTAAAATCTATTTGCTATCATCACTATTTGGGCTGAATGCCATATTTGGGCTCCGTGCCAATTATTTGAACCCTTCGGGGATTGTTGTTGATGTTTCCTCACTGTTTTGACTTTATACTTGAACTCAGTCATGTTATTTCCACTGTTTTCAAAACTCAGCCATGTTTACTTTGTTTTAATACTCAAATGACTTTTAAATGATGTTTTGGGCTGAGAAATACTGTTTTACTGTTGCCCGAGAGGCTTATGTGATTTTTGACTGAGTAAGGCCGAGGGCCTGTGTTGTGAGGATATCTTTTTGGGTCGGGCTGCACGCCACAGCGGTGATACATATCTTTTGGGTCGGGCTGCATGCCGCAGCGGTGATACACTGATTTGATTATGAGGCCGAGGGCCTGAGATTGTACGCCACGAGGTGGCTTGATATTGATATGAGGCCGAGGACCTGTTTATGATGCCACGAGATGGCTTGATATTGCGCTTGGGCCGAAAGGGGCCCCTCCAGGAGTCTGCACACCCCCAGTGAGCGCGGGTACCCAATGTGATGTGAGATATAGCCCGAGGGGCTGGTATTGTTCTACGTGATTGCCCGAGGGGCTGGTACTGTTCTGAGATATTGCCCGAGGGGCGGATTTGTTGACATTGTGCCCGAGGGGCGAACCTTATGTGCTTATCTTTCTTATTTGCCTGTCATTTACTTGCTTAATTGTGTATTTGTGCCCGAGGGGCGGATTTCTGTACTTATCTGCACTAGTTGTTCTGCATTCATTTGCGTAACTGTTGAAAAAGTCATTTTCAAAGAGCTTTAAACTGAGCTAAGATGTTTTAAAGGATTTTACAGCTTCATTGCTTTCTTACTGGTTTTGAAACTACTTCTATACAGCATGTTGATGCTCTTTTCGTGATTTCTTACCACTCAGTCTTTATTTATGATTATTACTCACTGAGTTGGCAGTACTCATTTTACTCCCTGCACCTTGTGTGCAAATTCAGGTATTTACTGAGCTTGGTGGCAGTTGTCAGTGGAGTTAGCGAGGTAGTTGTCGGCGTTCGCAGCACTGCTTTCTCTCTTTTCATTCTATTAGACTGTACGGAGTACATTTCAGACCTTGTCAGTTGTATTTAGACTTAGTAGATGCTCATGACTAGTGACACCCCGGTTTGGGCTGTGTTTGGGTTGTATTTCCGCCTTGTTATGATATTATCCGCTGTTTAGCATTATTAAATCATGTTTTAGCCTGTTGTATTACTGTTTAGCTGTTTAACTTCGAATTAGAAATGTGTCGCCTGGCCTTGTCTTCACGAGAGGCACCATCACGACCGGGTCTGGGTTTAGGGTCGTGACAGTTATGACTTTGAACGAGGTCAAATTTTATTTTCACTTGGCGACGGCCGGGGCCGTTAGGGTATAAACTCGAGCGAGGTCGAAGTGTGACCCGTTATGAATTTGAATGAGGTCGAATTTTACTTTCACTTGGCGATGTGCTGGTTCGGTGGTGTCACGATCCTAAACCCAGACCCGGTCGTGATGGCGCCTCTCGTGAAGACAAGGCCAGCCGACACATTTCCAATCCAGTTTTTAAGCAATTAAACAATAAGCATTACGGCTAAAACATGATATAATCTCATAAATAATGATGATAATACAAAACAATTCGCGAAATGCAACCCAACACAGCCCAAACCGGGGCGTCACTAGTCATGAGCATCTACTAAGTCTAAATACAACTGACAAAGTCTGAAATGTACTCAATACAGCCTAATAGAATGAAAAGAGAGAAAGCAGTGCTGCGAACGCTGGCAACTACCTTGCTAAACTTCGACGACTCTCCCTCGGATCAATCAATACCCGCTACCGGGTCCATAAAATACCTGAATCTGCACACAGGGTGCAGGGAGTAAAGTGAGTACTCCAACTCAGTGAGTAATAATCATAACTAAAGTCTGAATGGTAAGAAATCACGAAAAGTGCATCAACATGCTGTATAGAAGCAGTTCAAAAACCAGTAAGAAAGCAGTGAAGCTGTAAAATCCCTTAAAACATCTTAGCTCAGTTTGAACATCTTTGAAAATGACTTTTTCAACAATTACGCAAATGAATGCAGAACAACTAGTGCGGATAAGCACAGAAATTCGCCCCTCGGGCATAAATACACAATTAAACAGGTAAATGATAGGAAAATAAGAAAGATAAGCACATAAGGTTCACTCCTCGGGCACAATGTCAACAAATCCGCCCCTCGGGCAACATCTCAGAACAGTACCAGCCCCTCGGGCAATCACATAGAACAATACCAGCCCCTCGGGCAATCATGTATAACAATACCAGCCCTTCGGGCAATCACATATAACAATACCAGCCCCTCGGGCTATAAATCACATCACAATGGGTACCCGCGCTCACTGGGGGTGTGCAGACTCTTGGAGGGTCCCCTTATGGCCCAAGCGCAATAACAAGCCATCTCGTGGCATCAAATCTAGGCCCTCAGCCTCATATCAATAAAGCCACCTCGTGGAGTACATATCTCAGGCCGTCGGCCTCAAATCAGTATCACTGTATCACCGCTGCAGCGTGTAGCCCGACCCAAAAGATATCCTCACCACACAGGCCCTCGGCCTTACTCAGTCAAAAATCACATAAGCCTCTCGGGCAACAGTAAAACAGTGTTTCTCAGCCCAAACATCATTTAAATATCATTTGAGTGTTAAAACTAAGTGAACATGGCTGAGTTTTGAAAACAGTGAAAAATAACATGACTGAGTTCAAGTATAAAGTCAAAACAGTGAGGAAATATCAACAAAGATCCCCGAAGGGTTCAAATAGTTGGCACGAAGCCCAAATATGGCATGCAGCCCAAATATGGCATGCAGCCCAAATAATGATGATAACAAATAGATTTCAGTCAAATATGCAGTAAAATCATCAATCGGGATGGACCAAGTCACAATCCCCAATAGTGCACGACCCCACGCTCGTCATCAAGCGCGTGCCTCACCTCAATATAGCACTACGATGTGCAATCCGGGGTTTCAAACCCTTAGAACATCATTTACAATCATTACTCACCTCGAACCGGCTAAATCTCTAGCTCGCGACGCCTTTGCCCTTCGAATTGGCCTCCATGCGCGTCGAATCTATCCAAAATCAGAACGAGGGCATTAAAATATGCTAAGGGAACAAAGCCCAAACGAAAACAATCAATAAAAGGCACAAATCCCGAAATTAGCAAAACCCGAGCCCCGGGCCCACTTCTCGAAACTCAGAAATTTTTACATCAATATATTTCTTATCTCCCCACGAGTTCATACATATCAAAGTGTTCAAATCCGACCCCAAATGGTCCTTCAAATCCCAATTCAAAAGTCCAATTTCTCAAGCCCTAGTTCTTCAATTTTTGGCTTAATTTTCATGATTTACTAGGTGGAATTCACATAATAATCGAGTTTTATGTCCAAGAATCTTACCTCAAAGCGATTCCCCTTGAATCCTCCTTTCCAAATTGTCCAAGAGCTCCCAAGCCGAAGTCAAAAATGGTGAAATAACCCAAAATCGCGAAATGAAATATCATATATGGTCTGCCCAGGCCTTTCCGCATCTGCGGTGCCTCTATCCGCTTCTGCGGTACCGCTTATGCGATCTACATTCCGCTTGTGTGGAAGTCACTTAAATTCCAGCCCTTCGCATCTGTGGTTGTCCTTCCGCATCCACGGCTCCGCAGATGCGACCCCACATCGCATTTGCAGCTCCAGACGATTCTTCCAAAACCGCTTCTGCGGTTCTTCTTACGCATATGCGACACCGCACCTGCGGTCCCCAAACCCCAGGTGCGAAAATACCAAAAACAGCAAATTTGAAGCTGCAATAACCTTCCAACCTCTCCGTTAACCACCCGAAATCAGCCCGAGGCTCCCGGACCTCAACCAAAAGCACCAACACATCCTAAAAACTTATTCAAACTTGTTCCAATCATCAAAACACCTCAAACAACATCAAATCACCCAAAACACCTCGGATTCAAGCCTAAGTTTCTAAAAATCTTCCGAAATACGCTTTTGATCAAAAACCCAACCAAATCACGTCCGAATAACCTGAAATTTTGCACACACATCCCAAATGCCACAACGGAACTACTGCAACTTTTGGAATTTCATTCCGACCTCTATATCAAAATCTCACTCAACAACCGGAAAACGCCGAAATCTCAATTTCGCCAATTCAAGCCTAAACCTTCCACGCACTCCCAAAATGCATTCCGATCACGCTCCCAAGTCTCAAATCACCTAAGGGATCTAACCAAATCATAAAAATTCCGATCCGAAATCATATACAAACAATTCAAATCTTGGTCAAACCTTTCAAATTTCAAGCTTCAAACTGAGAACTGTTCTTCCAAATTCATTCTGATTACCCTGAAAACCAAAACCAACGGTTTACATAAGTCATAATGCATCACACGGAGCAAGTCATGCCCGAGAACTGGCGAGCAAAGTGCAAAAGCTCTAAACGACCGGTCGGGTCGTTACAGGTGGAGTGGTAAGGATGTCGCACGTACCGTTTATGCATGCGTCAGGATGAGTCCCAATTCGTTTATTCTTGCTTTCATTGGAGAATATTATGCGTTGTTGCATAGTTTGTATGCATTGCTGGAGTCCCAGTTTATCTAGTCCCTTCATTGTTTTGACTGGAGAGGTCATTGACGGGGCGGGCGATGAACTTATTGCTTGGGCTACTGGGCACCCTGGGACCATTAATTCAAACAAAGTTTGGACGTGGTTCGTAATATTTAGTCGGCTGAATTGGCATAGGATTGTCATGGCGAGCATACCTGCAAGCTTTTCGAGTTCATGTTCTGCCTGCGTTGGAGAGATTATACGTTCTATGGGCTTACTGCTCAGTCCCGAGTTATGGAGATTATTTCTTAATAATGTCGGCTTGTTCTGAGCCATTCATGTTATTTGTAAATTGGTACAGCGCGGAGGGCTTTGCTTGGTCATCGCCTGCGAGATGATACGGTACGGTACGTTTTCCCGGTGTGTTCGGTGGCGTTTGTTCCTTGTTCGTGCACCTGTGAGAATGCTCGTGTTCCTCTCCCGATCCAAAAAAGAAAGTATGATAAGTTAAACTCAATAAAATTGCCTGTTACCTTGACCTGGTAAGTCGGGGAGGGGGGAGGGGGGCTGTAGGGCGACTTGCTACGTCCTGTACTCGAATGGCGGTTTCATATTTGACAGTTGTGTTTGGCTTCACCGTTAGTCGCGTCTAGGCTTCTCGTGGGCTGGACTTACGTTACCCGTTGGGATCTCGAGCTCGAGTCCCGATCCAATCCCGTCCGATGTGCGCAAAAAATAAGGGAAGCATGTCATACTTTGTACATAAATTACATAGTGCATACGGGTACAAAAATAAGGTAGGATACGCCGGTTATTTCAAAGAATCACACAGTAAGCTATCGTCCTTCCCTAAGAGGTGGAAGTACAGATCGGCATATAATGTTAATACGGCAAATAGGATTACGAACGTGCTAAGTGCGTAACGACCGTAATCCCGCTTTGAATACGCATATGACGTGCCAAACCCATCGCTACAGGTGAGGCGTGGGTTTTGTATAGATATCGGACATAATTTTTATTTCATATAAAAATCTGGCCCTGACTGGTTTGGTTATTTCAAAGGCTTGCCCACGAAGTGCTCGAGTTGGTATTTGCAAATGAAAGGGTGAGGCTGCGACAGCCGGGGAGTGAAACCCTAGGTGACTTCAGATCTAGAGGGAACTAAAATTTTGGCTATGAAATCCCCACAGACAGCGCCTAATTGTTTGACCAAAAAGTGTTAAGCTTTTTGTTAAACTAATTAATAAGAAAATAGAGGTAAATCCTAGACAAGGATAATTGACTCTAGATCAAAGCTTATTGAATAAGAGAATAGGATACAACCAAGCTCATACATTTTTAAGATTATAAAAAGTATCAAACGTAAATAATAGGCTTACATTCTTGACGTATTGTTCCGTAATGTAAGAATAGAGAAGGAAAAGAAAGAATGCCATTAACAGCTACGGGTCTACTTATTGATTTAATTACGACGATTACAAAGATTTGCGGCCAAGATCTAAACCTTCTCTTGTTTATCCTCAGAAGCCTTCTCCAGTTCTTCTCTCTCTTTTTGATGAAGAAAAAAAAAATCCCCTTTTCTTGTTCTCTTACCTCCTATATATATAGTAAGCATTCCCTTTTGTCCATCGGTCCTTAGCTAGAATACCCTAATCTCATGATTGTATTTTAGGTCATTCCCCTTAAGTGTCACGACTTATACTCCACCGTACAAGCTTTCGAATAGTTCGATCTCGGCAGCGGCCGGGATACTTGTCGTCACGATGCCTTATGGATACAACCATGGCTTAGTCGCCCCTCGCCATTTCTTTTAGCGCTAATTCATGCATGGTCAGATTTCGACCCATACAAGCTTAAACACAGAAAAACTCCAGAATTTTTGTTGGAGTTTAGACTTCCACGTTCTAGTATCCAATTCAAACTCCAGGAAAAAATAATGAAGTTTGTACCTTTATCAGTTCAAGAAAGAGATAGTTTAATGTTACGACCCAAAACCAACCGTCGTGATGGAGCATATCGTGGAACTATATAGGCAAGCCACTACTCAACCATCTCAACACAGCAAAAGCTTTGAAAATATATATGGAAACGATTATTATTTAAGAAAACCTTTTTGAAACAGAAATAGATCCACAACACAGTACAATCTATCCCAAAATCGGGGTGTCACCGAGTACATGAGCATCTGTACCGGAATACAGTCTACTACAAAGTCTAAGGAATTAGAACGGACATATAAATAAAGATAATGAAGGAGATTCAAGGCATGCGAACGCCATGCAACTAACTCCTGTCTCCTCACTCAGCAGCCACCGTGATCGGAAGCACCCGGATTTGCACACGAGGTGCAGGGTGTAGCGTGAGTACAACCAACTCAATAAGTAACAAATCCATCCTTTGGACTGAAAGGTAGTGACGAACTCATCCGGCACAGTTCAATATAGAAATAACAATGCAGAAACGTAGGCATGCTTTCAAGTTCAATAGGTAACTCAAAATAGTAAAATAGATCAAATATGAATGATATGAAGAATATAACTCATCTACTTCTATATGCCAATGCACATGCTATATATGATGTACCATGCTGACAGCCTCATGTGCTCCCGCTCCCAAATGCTCAATCACTCGGTACTTTATATGGCCCATACGGCCCAAGGAAGATTCATCTAAGAATATATACATCACTGACCATCAGTCACCTAGTACCGAGTAGGGCTAATCCAGCCTGTGGAGAATATCCATCTCTAGGTATTAAATGCTTCGGACAAGATCCATGTCCAGGGAAGATCCATCCCTCAATAATATCAACTGCACTCACTGGGGGTGTGTGCAGACTCCGGATGGGCTCCTTCAGCCCAAATCATAAAGCAGTATAACTGCTGCGGCGTGCAGCCTGATCCCATAAATGTCACTTATAATGAGGCTCTCGGCCTCACTCAGTCATCAATCTCTCCAGTCTCACTCACGGGCTCACAATGTCATGAAACTAGCCCGAAAACAATAATATGAATTATCAATAATAACAACAGAGACTGAGAAATGATATGAAATGAATGAGTATGACTGAGTACGAAATATTAACGAAATCAGTAAGACAGAAGCAAGAAACGACTACTACGGGTCCCAACAGTATCTCTCTAGATCTGGCAAAAGCGAAAGACCCCCTAACATAATTCGAATGGAGGCTGACCGCTGAGCCCACTCTGGCCTCGCGGGGCGGACCGGCATACAGCCTAAACATGATCTCTAGCATGATTGACAACTCAAATACTTTATCACATGATGAAAACACGAGTATCAATAAGATAGAACCACTATACAGTGTCACGGAACGGACTAGATCATAATTCTCACGGTCCACCAACGAAGACATTTATATGCAATTTAATGCAAAAAGTTAAGGACGGCTGTATATAACGTATTGGACACGACACAACGATATGGTACTTATCTTTTTTTAAATTTACATCGATAGTGTAACGAAATCTTTTCTATAAATTAAATACGCTGATAAGTATTCGATATCTTCAATTCACTTATCTCACAACTACTTCAAATTTCTATTACCTCTTATTTCCCCCTCATCAATCTGAACAAATTTTTTTCTGTTTCTGACTTGTTGAAAGAACAGCTGAAATTAATACAATGGCCAAAATTCTTAAAATGAGATTCTCAACAGAATTTGCTCCACAAAAGTTTATCTCTATGCCAAAATGTTCACTGACTAAAAAGTTGGACACCATCAATGAAGAAGAAGCTTATGTATCAACCATTTCATCTTCCCTTGATAGAAAACTCGAACGCGACAGGTACCTTGGAGGCTGTATTTTAGGTTACTAGGTTATGTAGACAATGGCGGAAGCAGAATTTTCATCGAGGGTCAAAAAATATAAAACCCCTTCTGCCCCCCTAGCTCCGCCTGTGACCTGAGATTCCAAACTGCCTATAATATTGTCTCGAAGAAAATAAAAGCACCACCAATATCTTTAAACTGCAGCAAGTGCCAAAGTTTAATTTGGAGAAAAGGATGTTCTTTCCTTTCCTTTTCTTGATTTTTTCCTCATTTTTTCTTCAATTTGGTCTTTTTGTGAGCTTAATCATTCACAGCCTGCATTTTAATGGCAGTGATGGTTACCATTCTTTCACCACCATATTTTCAGAAAGGGTGAATGAGCTCTGATTCATGAATTTTTATTTTTTGGGAATTTTTTGTGATCTATGTTGAATAAGCACTTTCTTGTTTAGGCAGTGAAATTAAAGGAAAGTTTCTAGCTACCAACAGGAGAGTATTATTTAATTTTGAGGATTTAACTTATATATCAGTATAATTTAACCTCTTATAGCGGATTATCTTCCTTATTTATTTAGAGTTAATAAATTTTTATATACTGACAATAAAATTATTACTCCATCTTAAAGGTAATTAATTAAAGGTAGCTTTCCTCCTTCTCTTACTTTGGATAGATATACAAGACTTTCTTATGATGACTCAGAAATACAAACATCTGTTAAATATTTACTACCCATAATTCATGAAGACGTCGGAAAATAAGATAAGTAACGTGCTACATGTTAAATTATATTGATTGTATAAAAATTTATTTAAGTTGCCAGTATATATAATTTAAATCCTAATCTATTGTGGATGAAACATTTATACACGTAATATTGTATGGGCCAAAACTCATCCCTAAAAGGCTCAAGTCATGGTAACATTAGCAGAACATTCATATGTCGCCACGTGTCGAAGCAGTTCAAGGAACAATAAAGGCTGCGGTCGGAGAATGTGACGACCCAAAGGGTCATCACCTGCTTTTAATTAAATTCTATGACTCCTAGGCCTTGAAAATCTCATTTAGAGTCGCCTCGATTTGCGTGCGCAGTCCGGGCGCGTAGCCGGAAAGCTTAAATATGAAATTCTGTGAAAAATGCTAAATTTTGATGTTAAAATGAATAAATTTGGCTTTAGTCAACATTTTGGGTAAACGGATCCGGACCCGTGATTTGACAATCCCAGAGGGTCCGTAGGAAAGTATGGGACTTGGGCGTATGCCCGGAATCGAATTCTGAGGTCCCAAGCCAGAGAAATGAATTTTTTAGTAAAATTATTGTCTGAAATTGTTAAGGAAATTGGAAATGAAATCTGATTAGAAAGCGATGGTATCGGGCCCGTATTTTGGTTCCGGCGCCCGATACAGGTCTTATATATGTTTTAAGTCCTTCCTGTGAAATTTGGTTGAAAACGGACGTCGTTTGACGTGATTCGGACTTAAATTGGAAAATTTGATGTTTTATGAAATTTGAAAGAATTCTTGGTTTTTGGGGTTTAATTCGATGTTTATGATGTTATTTTAGCGATTTGATCGCGCGAATAAGTCCGTAGGATGTTTTGAGGTTGTGTGCATATTTGGTTTGGAGCCCCGAGGGCTCGGGTGAGTTTTGGATAGGCCACGGATTGCATTTTTTGAACTTGAAAGTTGCTGGTATAACTGACCTGCAGGCTTCGCATGCGAAGGTCTTCTCGTAAATGCGAGGTAGCCAGACCTGACCCTCCATCGCAAATGCGATATATTTCTTTGCAAATGCGAAGGTGCCCCTGTTGGTCTGGGATCGCAAATGCGACCACATGGCTCGCAAATGCGGAATTGGGACTCTCGCAAATGCGACACTTTTGGTCGCAAATGCGAAGTCCCTCCTTTTGCTCAGTATTCGCAAATGCAAACTTGACTTCGCAATTCCCATATCTGAGGGTCGGGGTTCGCAATTGCGAACCCTTGTTCGCAATTCCCATATCTCCAACCTGCATTTTCTATACTTAACCGATTTTAAGTCATTTTTCACACCATTTTCAAAACACAACTCCTTTGGGCAATTTTCCAAGAACAAGACTTCTTCCAAATCAATTGTAAGTTAGTTTTTACTCATTTTTTTCAATCATTAACATCTTTTAACATGATTTAAACCTAAAATCAAAGATTTTCATGGGGGAAATTGGGTGTTTTGGGTAGAACCTAGGTTTTTCAAAAATTGGGGATTTGGACCTCAATTTAAGGTTCGATTTCAAAATAAATTACATATTTGAGTTCGTGGGGGAATGGGTAATCGGGTTTTGGTTCGAACCTCGGGTTTTCACCACGTGGGCCCGGGGGCGATTTTTGACCTTTTGGGTAAAACTTTGGAAAACTCATTTTCATGGATTGGGGTTGATTCATTTAGCACTTATTGATGTAATTAAGTAACTTGTGACTAGATTCGAGCGAATTGGCGGTGGAATCGAGGGGTAAAGCTATAATTGAGACTTTGAGTTGTGTTCGAGGCATTGAGGTAAGTGTTTGGTCTAACCCTAGCTTGAGGGACTAGGAGTTGAGTCTTATTTGTTAATTGCTTCTTGTTGAGTACGACGTATAGGCATGGTGACGAGTATCTATACGTTGGTGTCAAGCATGACCGTGAGTCTTAAATTGATAGTTGTTGTGTTCTTAAATGACACTTCGGATGCTTTAAATTGATGACTCTTGATATTGAGTAGAGATTTAGTTTATTCTCGTGGACTTTATTTATGTTTGAGTACTGGTATTAATCGAGCTGAGTAAGAGTTGAGCTAGGATTTGGTTATTGCTGATTCTCCCTTGCCGGGATTTACCTATTAAATCGTTGTTCCCTTGCCGGGATTCCTATATGTTCTTGTTTATTTCCCTTGACCTTGTTTGTGATTATTGTTTGGGTGAGGAAGAGAGTAAAAGCACGAAGGGTGATGCCGTGCCGCACGATGTACCATTCCGTGCCAATTCTACTGATTATATGTGAGGAAAGAGAGTAAAAGCACGAAGGGTGATGCCGTGCACGTTTTCATTATATTATTGCTTGGTGAGGACGAGAGTAAAAGCACGAAGGGTGATGCCGTGCACTTGTCTTTGATTTTTCTTATTTTTGCTGATAATTGAGTTATGTTGTCCTTTACTTCTATTTACTGATTTTCTTGTTATTATCGGTTCAAGTGCATTAATTGTCTTATTCCACTATTACTGTGAGTCTTTATGTTGGCATTTTCCTTTATTCTGTTACTTGTTATTATTGGCTCGAAGTATCCTTGCGCAACATTATGCTTCGAATTTATGCTATAATTGCTACATGTTTATGTGACTTAATTGCTACTTGACATTTAGCATACTAAATATTAAATTGCCTATTTGCTCCTTAAAGTCCATAATTAATTATTACTTGTCATTTCTTGTTTTCCTCAGTGAGTCATAATTATTGTGTACTTGTTGTCTTATGAATTCGTATTAATTGTTGTGTTTGTTGGAGTAAATTGTATTTGGAAGAACTGTTAACTTAATGAAATGGGAGCGGGTGGTACGCCTACCACGAGATTTAATGAAATGGGAGCGGGTGGTACGCCTACCACGAGATTTAATAAAATGGGAGCGGGTGGTACGCCTACCACAAGATTTGATTATTGAGAAATGGGATCGGGGTGCACGCCTGCAACGAGATATGTACTGACAGTGAAATTTGCTTTTACTTCCCTTATCCGTGTTAAAGTTAAATTATTGATGTTCTTTATTATTTTCTTGAAATTCTGTATCATCTGCTACCCCCGAAGCATGTTCCCCTCCCATTTAAAATGTTTGTTCTGGTTATTTTCCCGTTGTAGATATATATATAATTGTACAGGTTTATGTGGTAGTCCTGTCTAGCCTCGTCACTACTTCGCCGGGGTTAGGCTAGGCACTTACCAGCACATGGGGTCGGTTGTGCTGATACTACACTCTATGCTCTTTTGCACAGATCCAGGTACCGGACAGCAGCAGTAGTTCGGGAGTTAGTCTTCAGTCCACGAGATTCCCGAGGTAGTCCTGCAGGCGTCCGCAGGCCCGACATCTCCTCTATCTTTATTTATGATCTGTTTCCTTTTGTATCCGAGACAGACTTTATTCCTTGTTTCAGACAGTTGTATGTAGCACTCTTAGATAGTCCGTGAATATTGTGACACCAGTCCTGGGTAGAGGCATATGTGGATTTTCCTTATTATTTTGGTTTACTTCGTTAAGTCTTCCGCTTTAAGTTCATATTTCCGCTGTTATTCTAATATTTACCGCTTGTTGATATGATCGGTAAAAAGAAATTTAAAATGAAAGAGTTAGGAGTTTATGATTTGTGGCTTGCCTAGCTTCTACGAGTAGGCGCCATCATGACCCCCGAGGGTGGAAAATCCGGGTCGTGACAGAGAGTTAGTAAGAATTAAGGTTGAGGTCGAAGTCCAACACCTTTGATAGAGTTGTAATGGCTAGTTTTAAGATAGGACATTAAAAAGAATATTCTAGTGAATATTCTCTGCACTTGTACTATTAGGGTTTCTAGGAGCATGTTCCCTATAAATAGAAGAGACACAATGATAGGGGACATGAGATATCATTCTTAAAGAATGCATTGACTTTGTAAAGAGAATCTGATCTCCTCGCATATATACAAAAACAACTTTTTCATTAAGATTCTTATCTAACATTTCCACCATATGAACAATCCAAGTGTCAAAAGGCATATCAGTCATTCCTCATTGTCAAGAGGAAGAATCACTGATCTCATTCCTTTTGGGTGACTCACACATTATATTTACCTAAATGTCATTTATTGTTATTTAATGCCATATACCATCTTTTTAGATCATTGAATAACACCACTTCTACTCATATTCATCATCATCCGGATAAGATATATTGTTTATTTGGTTTTGACACACATAGATTTATCTTCAGATATTATTTTAACTAAGATTAACTCGTCTTTGAACAAATCTAAGTGGTTGAGCCAATATATATATATATAAACTATTATGTAATGTTAATCAGTTATAACAAGGTAGCTACTTTATTTTTCAAAGGGATCTTTTTCATTCCTATACTATTGGAAACTTTATTACCCTAAATGTTCATGTTTAGTAAATTACCCTACCTACACAAGTTTTGTTTACAAAATATATACATTCCATCTTAAAAGGCTCCCAATCCATTATTAGTACCTTCAATTAAGGGATTTAGTTACACCCTTTTTCCTTTTTTTTTTCCTCTTCTCTTTCCTTATATTTCCACTCATATGTCACAATTCGGTGGTTCTTACCCAATTTTTTTGGGTGTAAACTTTTTGTTTCAATTTTTTACTTTTTACCTTTTGCTCTTCCCTTCATCTTCCTTATTTCCTTTTTGACATTTTCAAAAGTTCAATTATGTCAAACAGATTGACCATGTCAAAACTCCTAATTTAGCTATCTCTTTGGTGTTACTTTTTATTTCAATTTCTAATTTTTACTCTTTGTTCTCCCCTTCAATCTTCCTAATTACATTTTTGACTTTGCCAAAAGTTCAATATCACATTATGTCGAAACTTTTTACTTCCTTTGTATCCAAATTAACCATATCCAAAATCCTAATTTAGCTTTCTCGGTCAAACTGACAAGTTTGTTAAGCAGTTTGATCAAAACCCTATTGATTAAAATAATTCTCAGTTCTGATAAATGTGATTCGCATAATCATAAAATTTCAGAGGAAGTTAAAATGTGTAAAAATATTACCGAAAAAGGCCTAATTTTAATAACATACTCTTCATTGCAGCGCCTCAATTTCACACTTAAAATTAGTCTGTTCACATCTTCATATTTGCTCTATAAATAAACAAGTCAAAAATCAGTACCAATACACCCTTTTAAAAGTTTACAAAAGAAGTTTCAGTTCTATAAGAAAATAGATGAAAATGGCTTTAGATTCAACCACTTCTCTGTTCTTGACACTATTCCTTATTACACAAATACAATTTTTATACAATTTTATAAAATATATCTTTTATATATTTTTTGTCTGATTTATACATAGTAAAAATAAATTTCATACTTATATATTGTACAACTTATCTATAACTTATCTACAATTTTTACACATTATTTCTACCCAATTAAATACAACTACAATAACATACAACTTAAATACAAATTTTATACAAAATGTATACAATATGTCTTTTGTATATTTTGTATCTGATTTATACATAGTAAAAATAAATTTCATACAACTAATTATATATTATACAACTTATCTACAATTTTCATACATTATTTTCACTCAGTTATATACAACTACAATATCATACAACTTAAATATAATTTTTATACAATGTTGTTCAACTTTCATACAATAGTTAAATAAATAAAAGGAAAATATATAAACAACATAATACAATTTTTCTATAATTTTTCTACAAATTTACTACAATTTCGTAATATAATGTATATCATGCCTTCTTCTTCTTCTTCTTCGAGTTTCAATCTGAAATTCAGCCAAAACCAAGTCTAATCTTCACGAAAACCCCTCAAAATTGAGATATAAACTCCAAACCATATTCCAAATTGTTTGCAACAACACCCAATCCAAACAAATAATGATTTTTTAAAAACCAAATTCGAATTCAAAGCTTCAAAGTTTTTTAATGGCTGTCAATGATGGAATTGCCGCTCTCTTTTCCTTTGCTTTACATTACTATAATTAGGGATTGAGAGATAGAGAGAGACATATAGAGAATTCCCAATTCTTTGCAACAACATCCAATTCAAACAAATAATGTTTTTTGAAAACCCAAATTCAAAGCTTCAAAGCTTTTTAATGGATGTCAATGGTGGAATCGTGGGTGGGTGCAAGATACGTGGGGGAGGGGGGTGGGATGTGGAGAGAGAAACATGGGGGAGTGGAAGATATGTTAGAGCAATTTTAGGACACTAATTATTATCATTAATTCCCTTAAAATGTACACAAATGGTAATTGGGTTTATAAAATGTAATTATAGTAAAACTTGAGTAGGGAGGGTAATATACTTTCATATAGTGTATAGGAATGTAAAAACTTCTTTTCCAAAGTTATGTGTATTATAGTAGCGCGCAAAGAATATGACGCTAACATATGTCAAAATAGCATGAGCTTCTTAGTTTTTTGATGGGTAATTGGAAAGTGGCCAGTATTTGCAAGTAATTGAAAAATGATCACTATCTAATGCAGAAATAAAATTTGACAAATATACTCTTAGTTGAAATACGAAAACCATTCGGTACCATATGCTAGATTATTGTATAGGGTCAAATTTGACCCTCAGCATCTCTACGCCAGTTGGTACGCCCAATGAGTGTACGCCGGCTAACGTAGCGGGTACGACTCGAACGTGGGGACAAAAGCGACATCGTTTAGGACTCAGTGTCTTCACTAGGGAGACGTTACCTGTCTTTGTAACCTTTTGATTCTTTTGAGAAAGGTCTCTTATTATATAAAGGAGACCTTCACATTGTAAAAAGGGGGATTCTGATCTAATACAACTCTCTCATTTTTTGGCTTTCTCTCTCTATCTCTACCTCAAACGAACATATCTTACTGAGTTCGTATTATCACTTTGCAATACTAGATCTACAACAATAATATCATCTTTGTTTCTCTAGGGTTATTATATTTGATTACGATTTACCCTTTTCTTACTTTTGATTATTTTCTAGCTTACAAAGTATATTGTTAACTTTTGAGCCAAATAATTTGGCGCCGTCTGTGGGGATTTCGAGAATCAAAACCATAGTATCCACCTAGAGATCAACCAACTACCACTCTCTACACCACACAAAAACAGAAAATGGCCGAAAATAACACAAGATCGAAAGCTATATTGGGTGTCACTACCAATCTCCTTGGCCCTCTCAATGAGGCCAGTGACGATGGCATCCTGAATGCAACCCCTAGCATCACACCGGGTGCAGAGATCTTACCTTCCCCATCCGAAGGTCTGACGATCTTGCACGAAAAAGGAGCTTCCACATCTGCGGCTACGGAAGCACCCTCAGCGGTCAAAGAGCTACTGGAAAGATGGCTAACAAGCACTCTAAATGGCTTGGTTGAGAGGTCACCACAAAGTAACATCGGGTGTACACCAACGGTGGGTACCACTGCTGCCGTGGGTGAACCGGAAGTTGCACTAGCGAATAACAAACCCATCGAGACACAGACCAACGATAGCACGCTAACAGCCATCCTAAAGAAGATGGAAGAAATGGAAAATGAAAACAAGGCGCTCCGCGGTCAGATGAAGGAACATCAAGAGAGGGTCGACAAGATCCCCGGTGCTCCCAAGTTGCTACCAAAACGCGACGTGGGAAGGTTCGTTGAACAACCATACACTGAAGAAGTTGCCCCTCACTCCACCCCAAAAACCTTCAAGATGCCACCCTACTTGAGGGTATATGACGGAACCACAGATCCCGAGGATCATCTGATCCACTACGTCACCGCTGTGAAGGGCAACGACCTATCGAAAGAACAGGTACCATCGGTACTGCTGAAAAAGTTTGGCGAGACGTTGACAGGAGGGGCCTTAACATGGTACTCTCAGCTACCGGCTAAGGCAATATCAACGTTCGAGGAAATGGCGGATAAGTTCGTCACAGCCCATGCAGGCGCGAAGAAAGCGGAGGCCAGGGTCAACGACATCTTCGCCGTCAGGCAAACCACAGGAGAGGGACTCAGGGACTTCCTGGCAAGGTTTAACAGGGTAAGGATGAGTCTACCAAACGTATCGGAAGGTATGGCAGTCGCCGCTTTCCAGAACGGGCTAAGCAGGGATGGTTCGAGGGCAACCAAGAAGCTGCTGAGCCGCCTCATGAAATATCCCCCTACCACATGGGAGGAAATCCACAACGCCTATTGCGCCGAGGTACGAGCGGACGAGGACGATCTTAATGGGCCGACCCAACGGCTAACAGCGATACACTCGGAAACGAGGAGAGATCGACGGAACGAAGGACGACGAGAACAACTCCCCCGCTCCAACAAAGATGGACGCCTTCGTCCTCAACTTTAGCAAAGTTCAACCACAGTTGAACCGAGACTCAGGCCAAACGCCTTCATCTGTGAAAGCAAAGCCCGACCTCCAACAAATCGGAGCGCAGGATAGGCACCCTCGCTATTCAAGTAAGTTCTTCCAACTCGAATTAAGATTCGGGCCATGTAAAGTTCGGCCCCGGTCAAACTACGAGGCCGCGTTTTCTACCATCACGACCGGTAGTTCGACCGCGTCCGAACTGGGACTAAGGCTAAGCGCCGCTATCGCCAAATGACGGCTAAGACTCGCCCGCACCGAGTTGAAAAAGCAAGGCCATCAACTATATTATGGCTAAGGCCATCGCCGCCAACGGTCGACCTAGATTCGACTACGGTGAGTAAACGACTCGACGACGGTCGAAGTTGCCTTTATGGCTAAGGCCGTCGATTCTATCACGCTAAAAGTCGTCGATTTAAATTCGAATAGGGCCGCCAACGTGAACGGTCAACAAAAAGCGCAACAAAAC
>NC_031996.1:686971-704652 GCF_001879085.1 Nicotiana attenuata | reverse complement strand
AGATGAAATCAGTCCCTGCCACAAGGAAATCAAACGCCCTATGTGAGTTCCATCAGGAACGGGGACACAAAACCGAAGACTGCATAGGCCTACGGCAAGAGGTGGTCAGGATGCTGAACCAGGGATACCTGAGGGAGTTACTCAGTGACAAAGGGAAAATCAACTTTGCACGCGGACGAGAACAACCCCACGGGCCGCCAAAGCCACCTTCCCCAGCGCGCACGATAAACATGATCGTCGGAGGCGGCGACGAGTCAGTGATCAATCACGTCAAGCTCGCCACCACACACAGACTAAAGCGGACCATCGCCCATGAACGGTATGACGACTTCGAAGACAGTATCACCTTCGATAAGTCTGATGCCGACGGTTTGTCTTTCCCTCATTATGATGCTTTAGTTATCACTTTACGTATCGCTGATACGGATGTTAAAAGAGTCATGATCGATGACGGAAGTGGCGCCTGTATTATCCACCCAAGGGTCCTCGTACAAATGGGACTCGAGGATAGGGTAATACCGCGCTGCATAACACTAACCGGTTTTAACAATGCAGTGGAACGGACGTCCGGAGAAATAGCACTGCCCGTCTTAGCGGGAGGAGTCACGCTGGAAACAACTTTCCACGTGATGAACCAAGAAACGGCGTACAACGTCATCATAGGACGCCCGTGGATACACGCCATGCGAGCGATCCCTTCAAGCCTCTACCAAGTGATCAAATTCCCTACCCCATGGGGAGTATTCAGTATTCGAGGCGAGCCACGCACCGCACAAGAATGCTACAAAATAGCCCAAGACTGCGCCCACACCCAACAGCTAAAAGGGGCGAGCGCGGAGGCATAGCAATTAGCCGTGTCGGGGACTAAGGTCAACCCGACAACGGACGCCATCAAAGACCCCGACGTCGTGAAGGCCTGTAAAGCAACGGTCGAAGATCTCGACCCAGTCCAATTGGACGAAATCGATCTTACGAAGAAAGCCTATATCTGGCAAGGTCTCGCCAACCCAAGTAAGTATTGTGAATTCTTAACTAACCATGCAGATTTGTTCGCATTTTCCCATTCAGATATGCCGGGAATCCCGCGAGACATCGCCACCCACAAGCTGAATGTCGATCCACTACATCCGCCCGTGCGACAGATGAGGAGAAAATTCAACACCGCTATCAATGAAGCGGTCAGTAAGGAAGTAGACGAGTTACTGGCCAACGGCTCCATCAGAGAATCAAAGTACCCCGAGTGGGTCGCCAATGTTGTCATGGTCAAAAAGAAAAACGGGAAGTGGAGAATGTGTGTGGATTTCACTGATCCGAACAAGGCATGCCCAAAGGATTCATTCCCACTACCCCACATCGACCAACTGATCGACGCCACTGCAGGACATGAACTACTGAGCTTCCTAGACGCCTACTCCGGCTACAATCAAATCATGATGGCTGAGGAGGACCAAGAGAAGACAACTTTCATCACCCACCAAGGGACTTACTGCTACAAGGTAATGCCCTTCGGGCTCAAGAAGGCAGGGGCTACGTACCAGAGACTGGTCACCAGAATGTTCAAAGAGCAGCTCGGTAAGACTATGGAAGTCTATATCGACGACATGCTGGTAAAGTCGGCAAGAAAAGAGGACCACATCGACCATCTGAAAGAAACCTTCAAGATATAGAGAAGATACGGGATGAAACTGAACCCCGAGAAATGTGCCTTCGGCGTGGCATCAGGAAAATTCTTAGGGTTTCTCGTATCACAACGAGGTATCGAAGTCAATCCAGATCAGATCAAGGCGATAGACGTGATACCCGAGATACTGAACAGCAAAAAGCAGGTGCAAAAGTTGACGGGGCGAATAGCCGCCTTGTCTAGGTTCATCTCACGGTCCTCCGACAGATGCCATAAGTTTTTTAATGTGCTGAGAAAGGACAAAGGGTTACAGTGGAATGAGGAATGCGTCGAGGCCCTAAGGAAATTGAAAGCGTACCTATCTTCACCGCCACTGCTAGCCAAAGCAAATCCAGGCGAGCCACTGCTGGTATATTTGGCCGTATCAGAGGTCGCCGTCAGCGCAGTCCTAGTTCGCGAAAATGAAGGTACGCAATCTCCTATTTACTATATTAGCAAAACCTTAGTGGACGCCGAAACGCGGTATCCACACCTTGAAAAATTAGCTTTGGCATTGGTCGTAGCTTCACGGAAGCTCCGACCCTATTTCCAATGCCACCCCATAAAGGTAGTGACGACCTTCCCCTTGAGAAGTATCCTACACAAGCCTGAGTTATCAGGCAGACTCGCCCGATGGGCCATAGAGCTCAGTGAGCACGATATCTCATATCATCCAAGAAACGCCATCAAGTCGCAAGTACTTGCCGACTTCATAGCCGACTTCAGCGCAGAGATACTACCAGAGGCGGAATTGGAGGCACGTCGTGCCCCCTCCAACGCCGACCTATGGACTCTTTACACTGATGGCGCCGCTAACGCCTCGGGATCGGGACTGGGACTCGTTCTCGAGGTCCCCACAGACGGTGCAAAATTATTTGGCTCAAAAGTTAATAATATACTTTGTAAGCTAAAAAACAATCAAAATAGGAAAAGGGTAAATCGTAATCAAATATTATCATCTTTGCATCTCTAGGATTATTATATTTGATTACGATTTACCCTTTTCCTATTTTTGATTGTTTTTTAGCTTACAAAGTATATTGTTAACTTTTGAGCCAAACAAGGTTCATCCGAACTTAATATATACTTTATGCACAATGCATAAATTTGTGTGTAAAAATAACTTAAAATTTATTTTATGAAATTCTCTAAATATTTTCATACTCAACATAAAAGTAGTACTATTAAACATGGGCGTGTGGGAAATGAATTTGCAGAGTAAAGGAAGGATGAAAGTAGAGCAGCTGATGAGTTATAATCGTGAACCGAAATGACAGTGAAACGGCTGCTTCTATTTTTTTTTTTTTTTTGGTTCCCACCCGGTGTTCGATACCCGCATTGAAGCCCGACTATATTTGGATTCGCATCGCGTAGGGCCCCATTCGGGGGAAAACGCTCCCTACCAAGGATTTTTCAATTCCCAGGGCTCGAATCCGAGACTTCTGGTTAAGAGAGGAGCAGTCTCATCCACTGCACCACATCCTTTGGTTCTATATACATCCACATGAAACGGTCAAATATTTATCTTTGAGTATAATTTCAATTTGCAGGTACAGTCAAATCTCTCTATAACAGCCTCCTTTGTCCGGATATTTTTGGATGTTATAACAAATAATTATTATAGAAAATATATATTATAGTAGAACGGGTTCCGAAAAAATTTGGCTAGAGAAGTAAAGATGTTGTTAGAGAGTGACCGTATATATCTTTATGACTAATAGGTCTAAAATTTTCATTCATGAGTAAAAGCAAATAACAAGGATTATTGGTGAGAGTAGCTTCAAGTTTAATTCCATTCTGCTAAGTAACGTATAAGTAGAGAAATTGATGTAAAAGCTGAAATGATGCTGACAAAATCAACAAGATTTTTAGGTATTTGTAGGAAAAAGGAGAGCTTAGAAGCTAAGTACTCTATTTTCATGGATTTCGTCCTCACTCATCAAAAACATTACTATTTCCTCCGTCCCAATTTAATTTTGACTTGACATCAGAAACTTTTAAAATTTGTGATTTAAAATGAGCCTTAGACATGTAGCCAAAAATCATCTCATTTATGATAAAATGAAAATTTGAAGTTAAAGTGTTTGTTAAAAATGTACTTGGGGACAAACTAAAAAGAAAATAGTAACACATAAATTGAGACAAGAGAAGTATTAATTATGTTAACCAAAAGTTTATATTCTCTCCGGTCCATAATAAGTGACAATTTTATCTTTGACAAACTCATTAAGGAAATACGAACTCCTAGAGAAAAAAGATATATTCACTAAATTAACCTTAGTTAATTGTTACCTTGACACATTGAAATATATAAATAATGGTAAATATTGGAAAATAAAATTAATTCTTTCTTGATTATGTAAATGAACACTTACTTTGGACCAAAATAAAAAAGTAAAATCATCAATCTCAGAAAGTAACTATCTTATATCTCTCTAGTACAACACAAAGCATCCGTATACGCACGTAGCAACTATCTCATTTGTTTCCCATTTGGGTGACTATTGTTAAGATATCTACCAACTTTGTTTATATACATTGTTTGCAAATTTGCAATAGGAATCAAAGTGGTTAGATAGTTTTATTCAAAAATCTTTGCGCCCATCGCGCCGTGGTGGCTACTTTTTGTCGCCCTTTAGAATCGCAGGATGCTATACTAATATGATATAATCATATAATACTTCATATTTTCTTTTTAATTTTCGCCACAATGTATTTCAAATATAATTTACCAACTCCAATAAATTTCTTTTACTTTCTTTTCCAAATTACCGAAGAAACTCTACTTAGTTTAAACATTTACCTGAACTTTTAAACAGCTTAATTTTGTTAGTACGTTTCATATTCCCATCGAGTAAAGCATAATGGTGTAAACGACGTTTTTTTCCTTTTGGTATGTCTTTAACATTAAATATTCAAGTTTATTGGCTCTAACTAATTCGGATTTATATAGGATAGATTCACTAGAAAAGATAATTCGCTAAATTATATATTCCCGAAACTTGAATTTAATTAAGACCTGATTTAGGCTGAATAATATCAAACATCGTGGTCAATGCGCGTGCAGTCACAATCCAAATTGATGACACGTATTGTCGCTTTGGCCCAATAGACCTTAAGAATTTGTCTGTTGGGCTATGCTATCATCGAAACAAAAACCATACGGACCATGTAAACTTTTGTTGTGCCTTATAATAAAACTTTTCACTTTTCTCTCCCATTTCGAAGTGGAATTCGCCTAAGGTGATACGTGAACCCAGCATCTTGGATATTATATTGTAACAGCCCAGTCGACTAGTGATATTATTCGTTTTGGGTGTAGGCCAGTACGACTTTAAAACGCATCACTATGGTCATTTACTTATATACCGAGTATCTTTTCTGCGCTATGTCCAGTGGCGGATCCAGAATTTTAAAATCATGGGTACTCGCCGATAAATTTTTCGAAAGAATAGAAAAAATGAATTTAGTCGTGGATGCTCACTCAATATTTATTTAAATATTTTTATAAATGCTTATTCAAATTTATTAAATCTAACCAAAAATAGTGGGTGCTTGAGCACCCACAGACGACCATGTAGACCCGCCACTAGCTACGTCGATATGAGATTGACTTGGGGTGTCAAGAAAATGAGCCCTAGGACATAAATAATGCTGCTGTCCTAGAAGTTTATCTGATGAAAGGAACCGACTGTGGAAAATGACTAATTACGTTGACTTAGTTAACCACATGACATTGATAAATGATGACAATGCAAAATGATGAGTTCATTTGGCTAAAATATATGCAATTGGATGGACAATCACAATCACGCATGTACCTCATTATTACTCTTCTATATAGAGGAGCCTCACGGTTAATTTACAGCCTATATCTCAAACACAAGTTGACAACTATTTCTAAGAACAAAACAAAGAATATTTGGTCCATTCACACATTCTGTGTGCATAGGTAAAGACTTTTAACGTGGCCAAGAACATGATGTAGGTGCCATGAGAAATCATTAACATGAAAAGTGTTGTTTGTGACCAAAGCTAGGATAATTAACTACATTCTTGAGTGCGTACCAACTTATGAAATCAATTTGTAGTTTAATGTTGGTTTTTGTGGCCAAAGAAATTTAAGGAAATTGAAAGTGTATAAACTAAATTAACTATTTCTCGATGCTTATATAATTGGAGTCATTTATATGAAACATTCGTATTCATCTCAATATAGTTGTGGGCGATTACAAGAATGTGTGTTTTAGTTAAGTCTTTTTGGACCAGCCACTTTGTGTACGGGTAAAGTCGAGGACAAATTTTTCCCCAATTCCCCAATAAGGAAACAAGAGGGAAGTACGGTTCAACGCGACTACAAGCAAGGCCGAAGGACGCCTCGTACCGGAACCCGGGAGGAGTGAACGATGTATCTGAGATCGGTACGGTAAAATAACGGACCCATACCAAATAAAGTTTCTAGACCACGGGAAAAGGGGGAGTGGTTACGCATGACAAGTAGGGAGCCGTAATATTCCCCCCTCAACCGGATATGACAGCGCGAATCCCGTTCGAAATCAACTGCAGATCGGCATTTACCGAAAAAAGAAGATTTTTACCTTATTTAGACTTGTACTAGGGCTGAAATACCCCTACTATATAAAGGGAAAAGCTTCTTTTATTTTGACACACTGTTGACACGCAAATCCGAGCAATATAAGTTCATTTTTGTTTTCAAGAACTGGCGAAGCTTTAATTGAAGACCTTTCAGTGCCCTTTCGTTTGGTCCCCTGGGTACCTTCTCCGCACTTACAGGTAAGCATTTCAAGTAGATAAGATCATAAAAGAAGAAATGGGAAGGAGTACTGCCATTATGCGCTATTATTTTAATCCGAAAGTCAATCATTCCCAGCTTTGATATGAAGGTATGGGGGAGATCAAAAGGGAGTATGTTAGTCAAATAGAAGGCTCTCACGGGAGTGTAGTCCACGGCTTTAGCCTTAAGCTAGGTTGGGCTGTAGTTCTTGTATTGGGCGAACCCAAGCGTTAAATAGCACCGTTTAGTGGCGTGCAGGGAGTAGTCGTCTTGTTGCTGGTAGGTGCGACTATGTGAGTTGACAACAATACACCGCGGTATGTGTGAGTCAAGATTTTACTTAGTGATCCGAAGGAGCAATTTGAATTACTGCAGATCTGTCTGGAAACTCGAGATCGTAAATGGATTCGAGTACCATTCTGATCGCCTCTTTCATGATCCTTTCTATAGGTAGAACTACTGTGAGCGGTCTAAACTTCGACCCTTATTTCTTTCTTCATATTGTAAAGGGGAGCAAAGCCCGTTTTTTGCTCCCTCTATTGATAGAAAAATTCCTCCAGCTATTATTCAATGTGTTAGTCAGTTATTCTCTTCTTTAATCGCAACCGAGCTTATATCTAGGATCCGATCGAGGTCGAATTTCAGTGTTCAACCCTAGATCGGGTATGATCATCACATTATAAATGGTTTGATTGTTCATTTTATCTTTAACTTAGTTACTTGCTATTCTTGGATCATTCGTATTGAATTAGATCACATATCCTTTAAACCGCTTACAAATTTAATTGTTACTTATTTTTAGGACAAGTCTCATGATATGTGCGTTGCACGTGCACCTTGTCTAAATAATTAATAAGCTTTTAAAAGTCATATAAATTTTAGAAGTCCTCGATGAAACACCAATATATTAGTAATCATCAATCAAATATTCCTCTTGAAGAAGCGAAATAAATCTAAGTATCAACATATTACTACCAATAGATCGTATCACAAGTTTATAGCAAATTACATGCCCCAAATGAGCGCAAACACTGGATCTAACACTGACATAGTCTTCAAAGGAGAAACCTCTATCCTAGGAGTATTTCCTAAAGAAATATTTTGCATATTTTACTCTGAGAAAAATCAGTTTCTTCTGCTCGATTTTGTTATTTTTGAAATATACTACTATTTAACAGGTTTTAATTTTTAAAAAAAATAGAATAACCAAAATATTGAATTACACATATGTAAATGTATAGGAATTCCGTTTCTTTTCTCTCTATTTCGCTATTTTGAAATTTAATTACTGCAACCTAGCTGGCTTTAATTTTAAAAAAATCAAAACCAAAAAATTGAATTATTAATTGTTATAAAATGTTAATGCTTGACTTGGACTCCACAATACTTGGTATAAAAAACAAATATACATGGACGACTCCACTGGTACATAAATTCGAGATGGAATAGAATTGGCTACATACTTGTGTAATTGCCAAATTTTCGAGAAAGTATTAAGGGTCTGTCACGACCCAATTCCCAACCCGGTCGTGATGGCGCCTCTCGTGAAGACAAGGCCAGCCAGAACAACGCAATACCTCCTTGGAAGCAATTAATTAATATTAACAATTCTAACACATGCTTAATATAGTCATTAATGCGGAATTAGCGATAAAAAAAAAAAACAAAGGAAACCATCCCGACACAGCCCAAACCGGGGTGTCACAAGTCATGAGCTACTACAGAGTTTGCTATAAGTCTACAAAGAGTAATATCCGGTACAATAGTCTGAAGAACAACATAAGTGATATAAGATAGGGGAGACAAGGGGCTGCAGACGTCAACAGCTACCTCGTATCTCCAAATCGCTGCCTGGCCTGGAAGGAAATCAGCGCTCAGGTGCGGTACTCTGTTATGCCTGAATCTGCACACATGGTGTCAGGGAGTAATGTGAGTACTCCGACCCTAGTGAGAAATAATAATAAATAATAACCGAAAGCACTTGAAAACTCATAACTGCACAAAGCAATTCTATATCTGGCAGTAAAACAGTGGAACAGTAAAGAGTCGAATGAAATCTCCTTTTTAAAATTAGGTAAATCAACAAGTAAATAGTGAGTAGAAATCTGCCCCTCGGCTCAGCATCAATCGCTCAGAACAGTATCAGCCCCTCGGGCTCAGTATCAGTCACTCAGCATAATAACAGCCCCTCGGGCTCACTCTCATATCACATGGGTACCCGCGCTCACTGTGGGTGTGCAGACTCCGGAGGGGCCCCTTACGGCCCAAGCGCTATATCAACATAAGTCCTGAAAGCCTTCACACATCACACTCGAGGCCTGAAAGCCTCCTCACATATCACTCGAGGCCTGAAAACCTCCTCACAATACACTCGAGGCCTGAAAGCCTCCTCACAATACGCTCAAGGCCTGAAAGCCTCACTCAGTCCAGAAACATCATAAGCCCCTCGGGCATCAATAAAATAATAGTTCTCAGCCCCATACAACCGTGAAAATGTCATTAAAATCTCAGAATTCAATTAAGGCGGCTGAGTTTGAAAAACAGTATAATTATAGGGACTGAGTTCAAATAACGTATCAAAATAGTGATAACAATCCCTGAAGGACTCAGGTAATCGGCATTAAGCCCAAAACATGGCAATAAGCCCAAATAACGATGATAAACGAATCACCTTAGTCAATTACGTGGTAAAATATCAAACGGGACGGACCAAGTCACAATCCCCAGTAGTAAACAACCCCGCGCTCGCCATTAAGCGCGTGTTTCACCTCAATATAGCACTACGTTGTGCAAATCCGGGGTTTCAAACCCTCAGGATATCATTTACTATCATTACTCACCTCAAGCCGGCCAAAATCCTAGCTCGCTATGCCCTTGCCTCGCGAATCAACCTCCTCGTGCGTAGAATCTGATCAAAACCACAAGGAATACATACCAAAAACCACAAGGAATACATACCGAGCCCCGGGCCCACTTCTCGAAAAATCAGAAAATTCACATCACCGGACTCCTCGTCTCGCCACGAGTCTATACATACCAAAAACTCCCAAATCCGAGCCCAAATGACCCATCAAACCCCAAATTTTCATTTCAAAAGTCAAGCCCTAATTCTTCCCCTTTTATTCAAATTTCCATGAATTTAAGTGTTGAATCCACAATTAAATGATGTTTCTAGGCCATAAGACTCACCTCCAATCGATTCCTAGTCAAAACCTTCTTTAATCCTCGTCAAAAGCTCTCAAGGTTACTCAAAAATGGTGGAAATGGGACTTGGTTCGCGGATGAAATGTTATTAAAACCATTCTGCCCAGGTGAATTTTTACCCTATGCGATCGCATGAAAATCCCTGCGATCGCGGTGCACATTACTCTTAAGCTATGCGAACGCGGGCCCCCAGACGCGATCGCGAAGAACAAAGCGACCTGCCCTCGAATTCCTTCTATGCAATCGCACAGACACTACTGCGATCGCGATGCATTAACTGATGACCTTCTGCGATTGCAACCACTTGAACGCGATCGCATTGAACAAATCTCGTATCCCTCCAGTTGCTTATATGCGATCGCGACATCACCCCCGCGATCGCGTTGAACAAAATTTCTGCAACACATAGCTGGAAAAACCTGCAACCTTCAAAGGCCGAAATTGGTCCGATTGACCATCCGAAATCACCCGAGGCCCCCGGGACCTCAACCAAAAGTGCCAACCCATCTTAAAACATCATTTGAACTTGCTCCAATCATCAAAACACCACAAACAACACCAAAACCATCAAATTACATCGGATTCAAGCCTAAGTTCTTCTAAAACTTCCGAAACACGCCTTCGATCAAAAACACGACCAAAACACCTCCGAATGACCTAAAATTTTGCACACACATCCAAAATCACCTAAAGAAACTACAGCAACTCTCGGAACTCCATTCCGACCCTCGAATCAAAATCTCACCTATCAACCGGAATTCGCTAAAATACTAACTTCACCAATTCAAGCCTAATTCTACACCGAGCCTCCAAAATGAATTCCGATCACACTCCTAAGTCACAAATCAACCCCCGAAGCTAACCAAATCACCTGAAATCACATCCGAGCCCTCTAACTCATAGGTCAACATCCGGTTGACTTTTTCCAAAACAAGCTTTCCTTAAAGAGACTAAGTGTCTCATTTCAATCCAAAACCAATCCGAATCGACTCATTCACCCGAGACTCTTGTAATAAGACATAATGAAGCAGAAAATGAGGAAAACGGGACGGTAACTCACGTGACGACGGGCCGGGTCATCACATCCTCCCCAACTAAAGCAAACGCTCGTCCTCGAGCGGGTCAAGAAACATACCTGAAGCCTCAAACAGCTGAGGATATCTGCTCCGCATCTCTCGCTCGGTCTCCCAAGTAGCCTCTTCCACGGGCCGACCTCTCCACTGCACCTTTACTGAAGCTATATCCTTTGATCTCAACTTTCGAACCTGACGACCCAAGATAGCCACTGGCTCCACATCATAGGTCAAATCATCATCCAACTAAACAGTGCTGAAGTCTAATACATGAGACAGGTCCCCAACATACTTCCGGAGCATAGACACATGAAATACCGGATGCACGCTCGACAAGTTGGATGGCAAAGCAAGCTTATAAGCCACCTCCCCAATCCTCCTAAGCATCTCAAAAGGCCCAATAAACCGCGGACTCAGCTTCCCTTTCTTCCCAAACCGCATAACACCCTTCATGGGCGAAACCTTCAGCAAGACCTTCTCACCTACCATATAGGACACATCCCGAACCTTCCGGTCCGCATAACTCTTGTGACGCGACTGTGTTGTACGAAGCCTCTCCTGAATCAGCTTCACCTTCTCTAAGGCAATCCTGAACCATCTCTGTCCCCAATAACCTAGCCTCTCCGAGCTCGAACCAACCAACAGGAGATCTACACCGCCTCCCATACAACGCCTCATACGGAGCCATCTGAATGCTCGAGTGATAACTGTTGTTGTAGGCAAACTCTGCAAGTGGCAAAAACTCATCCCAAGAACCCCCAAAATCAATGACACAGGCACGCAACATGTCCTCCAGTATCTGAATAGTACGCTCGGACTGTCCGTCCGTCTGAGGATGAAATGTTGTGCTCAACTCCACCTGAGTACCCAACTCCCGCTGAAAAGACTTCCAGAACTAAGAAGTGAACTGAGTGCCCCTATCTGAGATAATCGACACTAGAACCCCATGCAACCGGACAATCTCCCGGATAAAGATCCCCGCCAGCCGCTCCGAAGAATAGGTAGTACATACTGGAATGAAGTGCATGGACTTGGTCAGCGATCCACAATCACCCAAATCGAATCAAACTTCTTCAAAGTCCGAGGGAGACCACTCACGAAATCCATAGTAATCCTCTCCCACTTCCACTCGGGAATAATCATCCGCTGAAGTACACCACCCGGTCTCTGATGCTCATATTTTACCTGCTGACAGTTGAGACATCGATCCACAAATCCTACAATATCCTTCTTCATCCTCCTCCACCAATAATGTTGCCTCAAATTCTGATACATCTTCGCGGCACCCAGATGAATGGAATACCGCGAGCTGGGCCTCCTCCAATATCAACTCCCGAAGCCCATCCACATTGGGCACACAAATCCGGCCCTGCATCCTCAACACGCCATCATCATCAATAGTCACATCCCTGGCATCATCATGCTGAACCCTATCCTTAAGGACAAGCAAATGCGGATCATCATACTGGCGCTCTCTGATGCGATCATACAAGGAAGACCAAGAAACCACACAAGCCAACACCCGACTAGGCTCCGAAATATCTAATCTCACCGTCCGATTGGCCAAAGCCTAAACGTCAACTGCAAAGGGTCTCTCCCCAAATGGAATGTACGCCAAACTCCCCATACTAACCGCCTTTCGGCTCAAAGCATCGGCCACTACATTGGCCTTCCCCGGGTGATACAGAATGGCAATATCATAGTCCTTAAGTAACTCTAGCCATCTCCGCTGCCTCAAATTAAGATCTTTTTGCTTGAACAAATGCTGAAGACTGCAATGATCGGTGAATATCTCACAAGATACTCCATACAAGTAGTGCCTCCAAATCTTCAAAGCATGAACTATAGCAGCCAACTCCAAATCATGAACAGGGAGTTCTTCTCGTGGGGCTTCAACTGACGAGAAGCATAAGCAATAACTCTACCCTCCTGCATCATTACATCCGATCCCAACTCTCGAAGCATCACAATATACAGTATAAGAACCTGAAGCCGATGGCAAAACCAATACTGGAGCTGTGGTCAAAGCTATCTTGAGCTTCTGAAAGCTCTCCTCGCACTCGTCCGACCATACAAATGGAGCACCCTTCTGAGTCAACTTGGTCAAGGGCGATGCAATAGAGGAATATCCCTGAACAAACCGGCGATAATAACCTGCCAACCCAAGGAAACTATGAATCTCTGTGGCTGAGGTCGGTCTAGGCCAACTTTGCACCGCCTCTATCTTCTTCGGGTCGACCTGAATACCCTCGTTGGACACCACGTGCCCCAAGAAAGCTACTGAGCTGAGCCAAAACTCACACTTGGAGAACTTCGCATAAAGCTTCTCCTCCCTCAATCTCTGCAATACAACTCGCAAATGCTACGCATGCTCCTCCTGGCTACGCGAGTATACCAGAATATCATCAATAGAAACGATAACAAATGAATCCAGATACGACCGAAACACACTGTTCATCAAATGCATGAACGCTGCTGGGGCATTAGTCAGCCCAAAGAACATAACAAGAGACTCATAGTGCCCATATCTAGTCCTGAAAACAGTCCATAATATCTGAATCCCTGATCTTCAACTGGTGATAGCCCGAACGGAGGTCAATCTTGGAGAACACCCTCGCTCCCTGAAGCTGGTCAAATAAATCATCAATGCGAGGCAGGGGATACTTGTTCTTCACTGTTACTTTGTTTAATTGCCTGTAGTCAATGCACATTCTCATCGTGCTATCCTTCTTCTTTACAAACAGCACCGGTGCACCCCACGGTGACACACTCGGCCAAATGAACCCCTTATCTAGGAGTTCCTGAAGCTTATCGTTCAATTCTTTCAACTCTGTTGGTGCCATACGATACGGAGGAATGGAAATAGGCTGAGTGCCCGGCACCAAGTCAATACCAAAATCAATGTCCCTGTCCGGCGGCATGTCCGGCAGGTCTGCAGGAAACACATCTGAAAACTCCCTCACAACCGGGACAGAATCAATGGCAGGAGTCTCGGCTCTAACATCCCTCACAAACGCCAAATATGAAAGACAACCTTTCCCAACCATACGCTGGGCCTTTAGGAAAGAAATCACCCTACTAGGCACATAGTCAGCACGCCACGCCACTCGATCCTCGGAACACCCGGTATAGCCAAAGTGACTGTCTTAGCATGACAGTCTAGAATAGCACGACACGGAGATAACCAGTCCATGCCCAAAATAACATCAAAATCTACCATGCTCAATAGGAATAGATCAACTCGGGACTCCAGACCCCCAATAGTCACTAAACACGACCGATATACATGGTCTACAACAATAGTATCGCCCACCGGGGTAGATACATGAACAGGTAAGGCAAGACACCCTTGGGTCGTACCCAAATGATGAGAAAAATATGAGGACACATAGGAATAGGTGGAACCGGGATCAAATAAGACTGAGGCATCTCGATGGCATATTGAAATAATACCTGTAATGATAGCATCCGAGGCAATAGCATCTGTCCTGCCCTGGAGAGCATAAAAGAGAGCCTGACCACCGCCCGATCGACCTGCACCTCTGGGGCGACCCCCGGCTACCTGACCTCACCCCTAGCTGGCGGGGCGTGTGCTGATGAAACTGGACAAGAAGATGAGGGCTGACCCCTGAGATGAGCTAACAGCACGACGAGGACACTGCCTCCACATATGCCCAAACTCTTCGCACTCATAACAACTCCCAATTGCCGGAGAATGGGGCTGAAGGGAACCCCTCGCGCCGGAGTGACTAGCTGACGCACTCGGCCTAGAAGAACCCTGAGCGGATGGGGCACAAGATGAACTCTGTGCTGGAAGAGCGCTGAGTGAAGGCTGACTCTGCTGAGAACCATGATGACGACGACCTGAAGATGCCCCGCGATACTCAGGACGAGCCGACTGAGCGAGCCTGAAAGAACGACCCCGACCCTGCTGAAACTAGCCCCTCGAAGGAGCGCCATTGTAACTGCCAGAACCTCGAGGCCTCTTGGCCTCCCTCTCCTCTCGATCTTGACGACGAACCGCCTCGATCTCTCGGGCTATATCAACCACCTCCTCAAATGAAGCACCCAATACTCTCTCTCTAGTCATAAGAACACGGAGATGGTAGTTAAGGCCATCAACAAACCTCCTGATCCGCTCACGATCCGACGGAACCATCCAGACGGCATGACGAGCCAACTCTGAAAACCTCATCTCATACTGAGACACAGTCATATCCCCCTGCCGTAGCCACTCAAACTGCCTGCGCAGCTCTTCTCTGTGGGACTGCGGTACATACTTCTCCAAGAAGAGAGTGGAGAACTCCTGCCAAGTCAAAGTAGTAAAGGCAGCCCCAGTAAACTGAAAAGTAGTAAAAGCCACACTACTGGACTCAAGAATCCCTGCCGTACGGAGCATCTGCTGACATCTGTCAAGAAAACCCTGGGCATCCTCGCCCTCAACACCACTAAATGTCGGAGGCTGGAGTCTACCAAACCTCTCGAGACGACGCTGCTTGTCCTCGGGCATAGCTGGAACCCTGTACTCCTGTACCGGTGCAACTGGCTGAGCTGGAGGTGCCTCTGAAGTCTGTAATCCCTGCACTACCTGCTCAGGTGTGCGAGCAGCGAGGGTCTGATTGCCTCCCCCAACCTGCGAAGTAGCTGGCGTTGTGGTGGCTGAAACAACCTGAGCCAGGCCAGTGCAAACTGTCAAAATCTGAGCCAGAGTCTCCTGAAGACCTGGAATCACAATGGGCACAGCTGGTGCCTGAACTGGTGCTGCTGGAGCCTGGTCCTGAGCTGGGGTAACTGGAGGATCCACAGGTGCTGCTCCTGCTGCTGTACCTCTGCCACGACCACGACCGCGCCCACGGCCTCTTGTGGCCTCAGTGGGTGGTACTGGTGGTCGCCCACCTCGTCCGGTAGCTCGTGTCCTCACCATCTGTGAGAGAATAGAACAAAGAGAAGTTTAATACTCGGATCAACAAGTTCGCACGACAAGAATTTCAAGAATGTGGAGTTTTCCTAAAGGTTCTACAGTCTCTCGAGGATAAGTACAGACGTCTCCGTACCGATCCGTGAGACTCTACTAAACCAGCTCATGACTCGCGAGACCTAGTAACCTAGGCTCTGATACCAACTTGTCACGACCCAAATCCCAACACGGTCGTGATGGCGCCTCTCGTGAAGACAAGGCCAGCCAGAACAACGCAACACCTCCTTGGAAGCAATTAATTAATACTAACAATTCTAACACATGCTTAATATAGTCATTAATGCGGAATTAGCGATAAAAAAAACAAAGGAAACCATCCCGACACAGCCCAAACCGGGGTGTCACAAGTCATGAGCTACTACAGAGTTTGCTATAAGTCTACAAAGAGTAATATCCGGTACAATAGTCTGAAGAACAACATAAGTGATATAAGATAGGGAAGACAAGGGGCTGCGGACGTCAACAACTACCTCGATCTCCAAATCGCTGCTTGGTCTGGAAGGAAATAACGCTCAGGTGCATAAATTCGAGATGGAATAGAATTGGTTACATACTTGTGTAATTACCAAATTTTCGAGAAACTATTAAGGGTCTGTCACGACCCAATTCACAACCCGGTCGTGATGGCGCCTCTCGTGAAGACAAGGCCAGCCAGAACAACGCAATACCTCCTTGGAAGCAATTAATTAATATTAACAATTCTAACACATGCTTAATATAGTCATTAATGCGGAATTAGCGATAAAAAAAAACAAAGGAAACCATCCCGACACAGCCCAAACCGGGGTGTCACAAGTCATGAGCTACTACAGAGTTTGCTATAAGTCTACAAAGAGTAATATCCGGTACAATAGTCTGAAGAACAACATAAGTGATATAAGATAGGGGAGACAAGGGGCTGCAGACGTCAACAGCTACCTCGTATCTCCAAATCGCTGCCTGGCCTGGAAGGAAATCAGCGCTCAGGTGCGGACTCTGTTATGCCTGAATCTGCACACATGGTGCAGGGAGTAATGTGAGTACTCCGACCCAGTGAGAAATAATAATAAATAATAACCGAAAGCATGAAAACACATAACTGCACAAAGCAATTCTATATCTGGCAGTAAAAACAGTGGAACAGTAAAGAGTCGAATGAAATCTCCTTTTAAAATTAGGTAAATCAACAAGTAAATAGTGAGTAGAAATCTGCCCCTCGGCTCAGCATCAATCGCTCAGAACAGTATCAGCCCCTCGGGCTCAGTATCAGTCACTCAGCATAATAACAGCCCCTCGGGCTCACTCTCATATCACATGGGTACCCGCGCTCACTGTGGGTGTGCAGACTCCGGAGGGGCCCCTTACGGCCCAAGCGCTATATCAACATAAGTCCTGAAAGCCTTCACACATCACACTCGAGGCCTGAAAGCCTCCTCACATATCACTCGAGGCCTGAAAACCTCCTCACAATACACTCGAGGCCTGAAAGCCTCCTCACAATACGCTCAAGGCCTGAAAGCCTCACTCAGTCCAGAAACATCATAAGCCCCTCGGGCATCAATAAAATAATAGTTCTCAGCCCCATACAACCGTGAAAATGTCATTAAAATCTCAGAATTCAATTAAGGCGGCTGAGTTTGAAAAACAGTATAATTATAGGGACTGAGTTCAAATAACGTATCAAAATAGTGATAACAATCCCTGAAGGACTCAGGTAATCGGCATTAAGCCCAAAACATGGCAATAAGCCCAAATAACGATGATAAACGAATCACCTTAGTCAATTACGTGGTAAAATATCAAACGGGACGGACCAAGTCACAATCCCCAGTAGTAAACAACCCCGCGCTCGCCATTAAGCGCGTGTTTCACCTCAATATAGCACTACGTTGTGCAAATCCGGGGTTTCAAACCCTCAGGATATCATTTACTATCATTACTCACCTCAAGCCGGCCAAAATCCTAGCTCGCTATGCCCTTGCCTCGCGAATC
>NC_031996.1:677645-685963 GCF_001879085.1 Nicotiana attenuata | reverse complement strand
CCGAAATCACCCCGAGGCCCCCGGGACCTCAACCAAAAGTGCCAAACCATCTTAAAACATCATTAGAACTTGCTCAAATCATCAAAACACCACAAACAACACCAAAACCATCAAATTACATCGGATTCAAGCCTAAGTTCTTCTAAAACTTCCGAAACACGCCTTCGATCAAAAACCCGACCAAAACACCTCCGAATGACCTGAAATTTTGCACACACATCCAAAATCACCTAACGAAGCTACAACAACTCTCGGAATTCCATTCCGACCCTCGAATCAAAATCTCACCTATCAACCGAAATTCGCCAAAATACGAACTTCGCCAATTCAAGCCTAATTCTACACCGGGCCTCCAAAATGAATTCCGATCACACTCCTAAGTCAAAAATCAACCCCCGAAGCTAACCAAATCACCGAAAATCACATCCGAGCCCTCTAAATCTTAGGTCAATATCCGGTTGACTTTTTCTAAAACAAGCTTTCCTTAAAGAGACTAAGTATCTCATTTCCATCCAAAACCAATCCGAATCTACTCATTCACCCGAGACTCTTGTAATAAGACATAATGAAGCAGAAAATGAGGAGAACGGGGAGGTAACTCACGTGACGATGGGCCGGGTCGTCACAGTGTCTCTTTGAAAAGCCACCAGGTAATTGGAATTGGTGTAATTACTAGGGTAGTAATTACATAGCTTAGTAATTATACAGTTGTGTAATTACGACGGCCTGTTTGTTTGTCATAGTGTAATTACAGTGTAATTACAAGTTTACTGTTTGATTGCACAAGTGTAATCACACAATTAGATTAAATTTTAAATGAAGTAATGATCAAAATCAAAAGTTAATATAATAAATATATGCCTATAAATTTTTATAAGTATAAATGATATTATATTTGGTATTTAAGATGTATATATTTTCGTAAATATACATTAATTAGTAATAACATATTTATAACTAAGGTTGTAAAAATAATTTATATATATATTTTAAATTAATAATATTTAATTTAGATACTTACAAAAACTAATAATATACGTTTTGCAAGAATATTATGGAATTCATATTTGATAAAATAAATTAATATTTATAAATATAATGTCATAACATTATTTAAATGTTTGACAAAATTAATCTATCAATTCTAACTAAAAAATGAACAACATGCAATGTGAGTCAATACTATTAAAACAAGTAAATTGGAACCATGAATATAACACAATTTACAACAACAACAACAACAACAACAACTACCCAGTATAGTCCCACAAAGTGGGGTCTGGGGAGGGTAATACGTACACAGGCCTTACCCCTACCCGAAAGGGCAGAGAGGCTGTTTCCAATCGACCTTCGGCTCAGGAAAGAAAAGGAAAAGGAAAAACAAAAACAAAAAAGCATTAGTGACTCCAGCAGAAATCGCATAAATAATTATCTAAACATAAAATCATAAATTAAATGGCATGCAGTAATATCGACCAGTAAGTACCATAAGGGGGCACAATACAATACGTAAGTCATCTATGGAGAGCCCTACCAAACCCCACCTAGCCCCGTGAATGAAGTACGAAAAGTTCTAGAAGCCCCTATCCTACAACCCTGATACTAGACCTCCAGACTTTCCTATCAAGGGCCATGTTTTTAAAATTCAAAAAAAAATAGTTTAATATATGTCAAATTCCAACATAATAATAGTAGGTTCCTCTACAACTTACGATTATAACCACATTCAACCACGAAATTCCACTTTAATTAGATCACTCATTATATGCGAAGTTTATTAATAACTCATTATTTCTAATATTAGGAGGTGCAGTTTTAAAAAAATAGAATAATAAAATAATTAAAAGTAAAATATAAGCAATTACATAGAATCACAAGAAGTAAAGGTAGAGAATAAAAGATAAATAATATACAAAGAAAAATATATTTTAAAATTTCAAAAGAACTTAATAAGTAAAAATAAAATTTAAAATAATAGAAATAAAAAATTATAAAGAAAATAAATTAAAATAAAACAAAAAGGAAAGAAACTAAAAAGCAACCTTGTAATTACACAGTGTAATTACCACCAATTCCCACCTCTCCCTTGAGAATTGGAGAGTGTAATTACACCCCTCCAATTACATCCAATTCCATGTTGACCAAGTAATTACTTGGCCAAACAAACATGCAAACTGTGTAATTATATCCAATTACACCCAACTCCATTTCCAAGGTGGCTTTCCAAACAGGCTCTAGTTGTTATTAGTTGTGATCACAAGTTAATGTTTGTTCTAGATGAAGTCAAATAGAATTTTTATACTGACGTATTTATTGTCATTAATTGTGATGATAATTTAATATTTAATTACAACTTGGACTTGACAAAAATAAATATACACGGATTTGTTCAAGTCTCCAAATTTGGAATGAAATAAGGAAAATAATAAAAATATTTATATTTAGTCACAATATAATTACAATTTTATCCAACATAAATAACACTTGTTGAGGGTAAAAAACGCGAACGATATTTTGCTAAGGGCCTTCGTGCTTTTAATATAGTATATAGATAAACACACATAATTTTCATTGACTCAATGTTAAGTGGATTCATTAACTTCAACTATTATTTTTACTGGCTTCTAACTGTCACGACCCAAATTCCCTATTAGGCCGTGATGGCGCCTAACACCGTTGTTAGGCAAGCCAACACTAATCAAATAGTAAATCCTCATTTATGTAGTTGGTACGTGATAACTTCCATTATAGATTTAAGAAATTTATAGTTTTAAAAACTTAAGCATATTTAAATGAAAGAAATAAATGCAAATCTCAATAATGAAGACAAGCCAAAACATCATAATTCCACTAATGTGTGTGCTAAGACCTGGTGTCACAAGTGTGTGGGCAGTCTAGTAGAATATACAAAACCATTCTATCCTACTGTCTGGAAAAGAAATAGACAGGAACATAAAAACAAAAGAGAGACTCCAGCTGCTGTAGATCGGCTCGAAAGGGCAGCTCACCGGAAAGTCTCGAGCTGAGGAGTCCACTCTATGCGCCGGACTGATGGCCAGATGCACCTGCCTCAAAGCCTGTTCAATCAAGTACAGAAGTGTAGCATGAGTACATAAAAATATGTACCCAGTAAGTATCTCGCCTAACCCCGCAGAAGTAGTGACGAGGGGTCGACTCCGACACTTACTAGGGCCTGCAAATATAATAATATGAAGTTCAGTATATTTAATTCACAGTGTATGTAGATAACAACAAGCTCAAACAAGAATAATTATTAAAAATCCTTTCATCCAAATAATAAAACTAAGCACTTTCCTCATTTAAATTAGTGACCTTTCCAGCAATAAATCATACGAATTATAAGGGTTCCGATTCTATTATCACACACAAATACCACTGTGACGGTCCAACCCGTCGTCTCATGTATTACAGCCCCGTTTTCCCTATTTATTGCTCTTTCATGTTTTATTATCAGCAATGGGTGAGTTAGAGTTGAATTGAATTGGTTTGGATAGGAAATGAGACACTTAGTCTCTTTAAGGAAGGTTTGGTTTGGAAAAGTCAACTGAACGTTGACTTATTAGTTAGAAGGCTCGGATGTGAATTCTGGTGATTCGGTTAGCTTCGGGAGGTGATTTGTGACTTAGGAGTGCGATCGGAAGTGATTTTGGAGGTCCGGAGTAGAATTAGGCTTGAATTGGCAAAGTTAGCATTTTGGCGAATTCCGGTGGATAGGTGAGATTTTGATCCGAGGGTCGGAATGGAATTCCGAGAGTTGCAGTAGCTCCGTTACGTAATTTTTGATATTTGTACAAAATTTCAGGTCATTCAGAGGTGTTTTGGTCGGGTTTTTGATCGAATGCGTAATTCGGAAGTTTTTAAGAAACTTAGGCTTGAATTCGATGTGATTTGATGGATTTAGCGTTGTTTGATGTGGTTTGATGATGGGAACAAGTTTGAATGAGGTTTTAGGATGTATTGGTATTTTTGGTTGAGGTCCCGGGGGCCTCGGGGTGAATTCGGGTGGTTAAACGGAGAATTCGGAGTTTGTTGCAGGTTTGAAGTTGCTGGTTCTCTCATTTCCGCATCTGCGGAAAAGGGATCGCATAAGCGGTTCAGCAGATGCGGCGTATTGGTCGCAGAAGCGGTCCTTGAGGGACCAGGGCTTTCCGCAGAAGCGGACGAAGTTCCGCAAAAGCGGTCACCGCAGAAGCGATTTTGGGACCGCAGAAACGGTCCTAGGCGACTTGAAGGAAACCGCAGATGCGGTGAGTAGGCCACAGAAGCGGTGAAATTGTCGCAGAAGCGAAAACAACTGTTACAGAAGGGTTTTTTTATATTGTTTTCATCCGCGAACAAGAGTTGGTTTCCACCATTTTAAAGCGGTTTTGAGAGTTTTGAGCGAGAATTTTCGAGGGCTTTGACTGAGAATCAATTGGAGGTAAGTTCCTTGGTCTAAATATTCGAGTTTATGGTAGAAATTACATGTAAATTGTGAAAAATTCATCAAAAACGGGTCAAGCTAGGGCTTGAAAAGTTGTGATGTAAAAACGGATTTTGAAAGGGCATTTGAACTCCGATTTTGGTAAAATTGGTATGTGTAGACTCGTGGCGAGACGAGGAATCCAGTGATGTAAATTTCGTAATTTTTCGAGAAGTGGGCCCGAGGCTCGGGTTTTGCCAACTTAGTGAATTTTGGTATTTTTCGAGTCTTTTCGATTGGGTTATATTTCTTTAGCCTATTGTAATGTATTCGTTGTGGTTTTAATCAGATTCGGCGTGCGAAGAGGTTGATTCGAAAGGCAAAGGCATAGCGAGCTAGACTTGTGGCCGGCTGAGGTGAGTAATAGATGTAGATGATGACCTGAGGGTTTGAAACCCCGGTATATCACATTGTGACGCTATATCGAGGCGAGACACGTACTCTATGACGAGTGCGGGGTCGATTGTGACCTAGTCCGTTCCGATTGATGTTCGTACTGTGTTCTTGACTAGAAATTGTTTGGTAATCATCCTACTTGGATTTTATGAATATGTTTGGGGCTTTGTGCCTATCATTTGCATCCTTCAGGGATCCTTATCACTGTTTCCATGATGCTTAGCGTATTTCATGATATCAGTCCTGAGTTAGACACTGCCTCGAAATGTTTAGTAAATAAATAAAGGTTTAAACACTTAGCTCTATAATTCCTAATAATTGAAACTAAAAATGAACAATTTGATTGTGCCCGAGTGGCTTGCATGCATATATATATCTGGACTGAGTGTGGATCGGGCTGCACGCCGCAGCGAATGCTACGATGATATTGCGCTTGGGCTGTAGGAGCCCCTCCGGAGTCTGAACCCCCACAGTGAGCGCGGGTACCCAAATGGATCGGGCTGCGCGCCGCAGCGGTCATGTGCATTGCATTGCATTCATGCATTTATACCTATTTGTCTTATTTGTCCTGGTATTGTTGTTGTTCCACCGTTTTATGTGTTGAATCGCTGATTATAGCTTTATATTGTAATATTTCGGAATTTTTCACTTTCAGCCATTATATATGTTTATTACTCACTGAGTTGGAAATACTCACTTTACTCCCTGCACCATGTGTGCAGATTCAGGTGCTCCGGAGACTTAGTGGAGCTGTTTGCTGTCTTCTTGGATTTTATCTTCAGGAGTTGTCGAGGTAGCTGCCTGACGTCCGCAGGACCCGACTCCTCCCCTTTATTTTTTTTTCATATTCTAGACTTCTTTATCACTATGGATATATATCACTCTATTACATCTAGAGGCTCTAGACTCGTGACTCCAGATCTATTGGGGAATGTTTGGAATATTCGTTATTATTTTTCGTACTATCTTATTTAGATTCGGATTGGAACCTTGGCATTTGCTAATTTAATCGTATTAATTGTTAATGGATTACGTATTTGGGTTGAGAGTATTTAATTGGTCGGGCTTGCCTAGCATCAGTGTTGGGCACCATCACGACCGGGATTGGGGTCGTGACAAGTTGGTATCAGAGCCTAGGTTACTAGGCCTCGCGAGTCATGAGCCGGTTTAGTAGAGTCTTACGGAACGGTACGGGGATGCCTGTACTTCTCCTCGAGAGGCTGCAGAACCTTTAGGAAAACTCCATATTCTTGAAATTCTTGTCGTGCGGCTTTGTGATTCGAGAACTAAATCTCTGTATTCTATTCTCTCGCAGATGGCGAGAACTCGTGCTACCGGACGCGATGGTCGACCACCAGTCGGTCGTGGTCGTGGTCGAGGTAGGGAAGCTGAGACAACACCTACTGACCCACCAGCTGCCACAGTTCAGGACCAGATTCCAGTTGTCGATGTCCCAGCAGCACCTGTGCAGGCACCAACAATGCCTATTGCTATTCCTGGTCTCCATGAGACCTTGGCACAGATACTATCAGTTTGCATTGGCCTGGCTCAGGCAGTCTCAGCTTCTACTGCAGCAGCTGCTTCCCAGACCGGGGGAGGACATCAGACCCCTGTTGCTCACACACCCGAGCAGGGTGTTCAGGGATTGCAAACACCGGGAGCAGCCCCAACTCAGCCAGTTGCTCCAATTGCTCCAGCTGCTCCAGTTGCACCAGTTGCACCAGTTGCACCAGTTCCAGCCTATGAGGTTCCAGCTATGCCGGACGATGAGCAGCGTCGCCTTGAGAGATTCGGCAGGCTTTAGCCTCCGACATTAAGCGGTGCCGAGGGCGAGGATGCCCAGGGTTTTCTGGATAAGTGTCAGCGTATGCTTCGCACTGTAGGGATCTTAGAGTCGAGTGGTGTGGCTTTTACTACTTTCCAGTTCTCAGGGTCTGCATTCACCTGGTGGGAGGACTTCGAGAGGCGTAGACCGGTTGGTGCAGCGCCCCTTACATGGCAGCAGTTCTCCACTCTCTTTCTGGAGAAGTACGTACCGCAGTCTCACAGGGAGGAGCTGCGTCGTCAGTTCGAGTGGTTGGTTCAGGGGGACATGTCTGTGACCCAGTACGAGTTGAGATTCACNACATAATTAAGACTCAATTAAGCGAGGGAGAACCAACTAGACACAATGGGGTTACAATAGATTGAGCGATGGTGTAGAAAATGGAAACTGCTGTCCGCACGTTTTTTATGTGCGGTCGCGGACTGGAGTACATATCGCACATTTTCATGTGCGGCCGGCAACAGATCGGGAAAGGATTAGGAGGTTCGTGGATGGCCTCAACTATTCACTCCGCATTTTGATGACCAGAGAGAGGGTTATGGGTGCCTCGTTTGAGGAGGTAGTTGACATGGCTCGAGAGATTGAGACGGTTCGCCGTCGGGAGCGTGAGGAGAGAGAGGCAAAGAGGCCTCAAAGTTCAGGTAGTTTCAGTGATGCTCCGTCTAGGGGCCAGTTCCAACGTGGCAGAGGCCGTTCCTTCAGGCCTCCTCAGTCAGGTCTTCCAGAGTACAGTGGGGCCTCTTCAATCCGTGGTCATCAGGGATTTCAGCAGGGCCAGACTTCACTTAGTGCCCTTCCAGCTTGGAGCTCTACACCTGCCTCTTCAGCCCAGGGTTCTTCAACAGCGAGGGGTTTCCATCAGTCCCCTTCTCCAGCGCCGGGTAGTTGCTACGAGTGCGGTGAGTTCGGTCATATGAGGAGACAGTGTCCTCGGCGTCGTGGTAGTCAGTCTCAGCAGAGGGATCAGCCCTCATCTTCTGCTCCTATTTCATCAGCACCCGCCCAGTCAGCTAGGGGTGGAGGTCAGGTAGCCAGGGGCCACCCCAGGGGTGGAGGCCGGACTGGCGGTGGTCAGGCTCGATTCTATGCTCTTCCAGATAGGAAGGACGCCATTGCCTCAGATGCTGTTATCACAGGTATTATCTCAGTCTGCCACAGAGATGACTCTGTCTTATTTGATCCCGGATCTACCTATTCCTATGTATCTTCATATTTTGCTCCTCACCTTGGTACTACCCGAGGTTGTCTTGCTTTGCCTGTTCACGTATCTACCCCGGTGGGTGATACTACTATTGTAGATCATGTATACTGATCCTGTTTAGTGACTATTGGGGGTCTGGAGACCCGAGTTGACTTATTGCTGTTGAGCATGGTTGATTTTGATGTTATTCTGGGTATGGATTGTTTATCTCCGTACCATGCTATTCTGGACTGTCATGCTAAGACAGTTACTTTGGCTATTCCGGGTATTCCGAGGATTGAGTGGCGTGGTACGATTGACTATGTTCCCAGCAGGGTAATTTCTTTTCTAAAAGCCCAGCGGATGGTTGGGAAAGGTTGTCTATCTTATTTGGCTTTCGTGAGAGATATTGGAACTGAGACTCCTAGTCTTGA
>NC_031996.1:673176-677494 GCF_001879085.1 Nicotiana attenuata | reverse complement strand
TTCATGCACTTGATGAACAGCGTATTTCGGCCGTATCTGGATTCATTTGTTATCGTTTTTATTGATGATATCCTAGTGTATTCGCGTAGTCAGGAGGAGCATGCTCAGCACTTGAGAGTGGTGTTACAGAGGTTGAGGGAGGAGAAACTTTATGCAAAGTTCTCCAAATGTGAGTTTTGGCTTGGGTCTGTAGCTTTTCTGGGACACGTGGTGTCCAGTGATGGTATTCAAGTTGATCCAAAGAAGGTAGAGGCGGTGCAGAGTTGGCCCAGACCGTCCTCAGCCACGAAAATTCGAAGTTTCCTCGGTTTGGCAGGTTATTATCGTCGGTTCGTCCAGGGTTTTTCCTCTATTGCTTCGCCCTTGACTAAGTTAACGCAGAAGGGTGCACCATTCGTATGGTCGGATGAGTGCGAGGAGAGCTTTCAGAAGCTCAAGATAGCTTTGACCACAACTCCAGTGTTAGTTTTGCCATCCGCCTCAGGTTCTTACACTGTGTATTGTGATGCTTCGAGAGTTGGGATCGGATGTGTGTTGATGCAGGAGGGTAGAGTTATTGCATATGCTTCTCGTCAGTTGAAGCCTCATGAGCAGAACTACCTCGTACATGATTTGGAGTTGGCTGCTATAGTTCATGCGTTGAAGATTTGGAGGCACTACTTATATGGCGTATCTTGTGAGGTATATACTGATCATCGCAGCCTTCAACATTTGTTCAAACAGAAGGATCTTAATTTGAGGCAGCGGAGGTGGCTTGAGTTACTTAAGGACTATGATATTACCATTTTGTATCATCTGGGGAAGGCCAACGTAGTGGCCGATGCGTTAAGCCGGAAGGCGGTCAGTATGGGTAGCTTGGCGTACATTCCAGTTGGGGAGAGGCCCTTTGCAGTCGATGTTCAGGCTTTGGCCAATCGGATGGTGAGGTTAGATATTTCGGAGCCTAGTCGGGTGTTGGCTTGTGTAGTTTCTCGGTCTTCCTTGTATGACCGCATCAGAGAGCACCATTATGATGATCCACATTTGGTTATCCTTAAGGACAGGGTTCAGCACGATGACGCCAGAGATGTGACTATTGACGATGATGGCGTGATGAGGATGCAGGGCCGGATTTGCGTGCCCAATGTGGATGGGCTTCGGGAGTTGATATTAGAGGAGGCCCACAACTCGCGGTATTCCATTCATCCGGGGGCCACGAAGATGTATCAGGATTTGAGGCAGCACTACTGGTGGAGGAGAATGAAGAAAGATATAGTGAGTTATGTAGCTCGGTATCTCAACTGTCAGCAGGTCAAATATGAGCATCAGAGACCCGGTGGTGTACTTCAGCGGATAGATATTCCCGAGTGGAAGTGGGAGAGGATTACTATGGATTTTGTGAGTGGTCTCCCTCGTACCTCGAAGAAGTTTGATTCGATTTGGGTGATTGTGGATCGGCTGACCAAGTCCAAGCACTTCATTCCGGTGTGTACTACCTATTCTTCGGAGCGGTTGGTAGAGATTTTCATCCGGGAGATTGTTAGGTTGCATGGGGTCCCAGTTTCTATCATCTCGGATAGGGGCACTCAGTTTACTTCCCATTTCTGGAAGACTTTTCAGCAAGAATTGGATACACAGGTAGAGCTGAGCACAGCATTTCATCCCCAGACAGACGGGCAGTCCGAGCGTAACATTCAGATATTGGAGGACATGTTGCGTGCCTGTGTTATTAATTTTGGAGGTTCTTGGGCTGAGTTCTTGCCACTTGCAGAGTTCGCGTACAACAACAGCTATCAATCCAGCATTCAGATGGCACTGTATGAGGTCTTATATGGAAGACGGTGTAGATCTCCGGTTGGTTGGTTTGAGCCCAGCGAGTCTAGACTATTGGGGACAGAGTTGGTTCAGGATGCCTTAGAGATGGTGAAAGTGATCCAGGAGAGACTTCGTACAGCTCAGTCGCGTCAGAAGAATTATGCGGACCGGAAGGTTCGAGACGTATCCTACATGGTAGGCGAGAAGGTCTTGTTGAAGGTTTCGCCTATGAAGGGCTTTATGAGATTTGGAAAGAAAGGAAAGTTGAGTCCACGGTTCATTGGCCCTTTTGAGATACTTAGGAGAGTTGGGGAGGTGGCCTACATGCTTGCTTTGCCACCCAGCTTGTCGGGAGTTCACCCGGTATTTCATGTTTCTATGCTCCGGAAGTATGTTGGAGACCCGTCCCATGTGTTAGACTTCAGCACGGTTTAGTTGGATGATGACTTGACTTATGATGTGGAGCCAGTGGCTATATTGGGTCGTCAGGTTCGGAGATTGAGGTCAAAGTATATAGCTTCGGTAAAGGTGCAGTGGAGAGGTCGGCCCGTAGAGGAAGCGACTTGGGAGACTGAGCAAGAGATGCGGAGCAGATATCCTCACCTATTTGAGACCTCAGGTATGCTTCTCGACCCGCTCGAGGACGAGCGTTTGTTTAAGTTGGGGAGGATGTGACGACCCAACCCGTTGTCTCATGTATTGCAGCCCCGTTTCCCCCATTTATTGCTCTTTCATGTTTTATTATCAGCAACGGGTGAGTTAGAGTTGAATTGAATTGGTTGGATAGAAAATGAGACACTTAGTCTCTTTAAGGAAGGTTTGGTTTGGAAAAGTCAATCGAACGTTGACTTATTAGTTAGAAGGCTCGGATGTGAATTCCGGTGATTCGGTTAGCTTTGGGAGGTGATTTGTGACTTAGGAGTGCGATCGGAAGTGATTTTGGAGGCCCGGAGTAGAATTAGGCTTGAGTTGGCAAAGTTGGCAAGATTTTGATCCGAGGGTCGGAATGGAATTTCGAGAGTTGCAGTAGCTGCGTTAGGTGATTTTGGATATGTATGCAAAATTTCAGGTCGTTCGGAGGTGTTTTGGTCGGGTTTTTGATCGAATGCGTAATTCGGAAGTTTTTAAGAAACTTAGGCTTGAATTCGATGTGATTTGATGGCTTTAGCGATGTTTGATGTGGTTTGATGATGGGAACAAGTTTGAATGAGGTTTTAGGATGTATTGGTGTTTTTGGTTGAGAGCCGGGGCCTCGGGGTGAATTTGGGTGGTTAAACGGAGAATTCGGAGTTTGTTGCAGGTTTGAAGTTGCTGGTTCTGTCATTTCCGCATCTGCGGAAAAGGGACCGCATAAGCGGTTCCGCAGATGCGGCGTATTGGTCGCAGAAGCGGTCCTTGAGGGACCAGGGCTTTCCGCAGAAGCGGACGAAGTTCCACAAAAGCGGTCACCGCAGAAGCGGTTTTGGGACCGCAGAAGCGGTCCTGGGCGACTTGAAGGAAACCGCAGATGCGGTGAGTAGGCCGCAGAAGCTGAAACCACAGAAGCGGTGAAATTGTCGCAGAAGCGAAAACAACTGTTACAGAAGGGTTTTTTTATATTGTTTTCATCCGCGAACAAGAGTTGGTTTCCACCATTTTAAAGCGGTTTTGAGAGTTTTGAGCGAGAATTTTCGAGGCTTTGACTGAGAATCAATTGGAAGTAAGTTCCTTGGTCTAAATATTCGAGTTTATGGTAGAAATTACATGTAAATTGTGGAAAATTCATCAAAAACGGGTCAAGCTAGGGCTTGAAAAGTTGTGATGTAAAAACGATTTTGAAAGGGCATTTGAACTCCGATTTTGGTAAAATTAGTATGTGTAGACTCGTGGCGAGACGAGGAATCCAGTGATGTAAATTTCGTAATTTTTTTAGAAGTGGGCCCGGGGCTCGGGTTTTGCCAACTTAGTGAATTTTGGTGTTTTTCGAGTCTTTTCGATTGGGTTATGTTTCTTTAGCCTATTGTAATGTATTCGTTGTGGTTTTAATCAGATTCGGCGTGCGAAGGGGTTGATTCGAAAGGCAAAGGCATAGCGAGCTAGACTTGTGGCCGGCTTGAGGTGAGTAATAGATGTAGATGATGACCTGAGGGTTTGAAACCCCGGTATATCACATTGTAACGCTATATCGAGGCGAGACACGTACTCTATGACGAGTGCGGGGTCGATTGTGACTGGGGATTGTGACCTAGTCCGTTCCGATTGATGTTCGTACTGTGTTCTTGACTAGAAATTGTTTGGTAATCATCCTACTTGGATTTTATGAATATGTTTGGGGCTTTGTGCCTATCATTTGCATCCTTCAGGGATCCTTATCACTGCTTCCATAATGCTTAGCATATTTCATGATATCAGTCCTGAGTTAGACACTGCCTCGAAATGTTTAGTAAATAAATAAAGGTTTAAACACTTAGCTCTATAATTCCTAATAATTGAAACTAAAAATGAACAATTTGACTGTGCCCGAGTGGCTTGCATGCATATATAT
>NC_031996.1:656756-673076 GCF_001879085.1 Nicotiana attenuata | reverse complement strand
GCGTACGAACGAAGAGACGACTACTTATTAGTTAGTAACTTACTAACGAAAGGTACGTTACGGAGGTAGTAGTTAGTTCGTCGTAGGTACGTTAACGAAGAGTTCCTGGCTTGGACCCGAAAGTAGCAGTCCATCACCTTGCAGTCAAAAATGGTGCTCGTCCTGTTAAACAAGCTCAAAGGCGTTTTAGGCCAGACTTGGTTCCCTTGATTGAAACAGAAGTTAACAAACTCATGGAAGCTGGATTTATCCGTGAAGTTAAGTACCCAACATGGGTTTCAAGTATTGTCCCTGTAAGGAAGAAAAATGGCCAGATTCGAGTGTGCGTTGACTTTAGGGATCTTAACAATACGTGTCCGAAAGATGAGTTCCCGCTTCCCATTCTAGAACTGATGATCGATGCTACTACTGGGTACGAGGCAATGTCATTTATGGACGGTTCGTCGGGTTATAACCAAATACGTATGGCACCAAAAGATGAAGAGCTTACTGCATTCCGTACCCCAAAGAGTATTTATTGCTACAAGCTAATGCCTTTTGGCTTGAAGAATGCTGGTGCTACTTCCCAAAGGGCTATGAAGAATATTTTCGACGATCTTCTCCACAAGAATGTCGAATGCTATGTTAATGACTTGGTGGTGAAATCAAGAGAGAAGGGCGACCACATGAAAGACTTGAGGATGGTATTTGAATTGCTCCGAAGATACCAACTTAGGATGAATCCATTGAAATGTGCCTTTGGAGTTACTTCTAGAAAGTTCCTTGGTTTCATTGTCCGACATCGAGGGATCGAAATTGATCAAGCCAAAGTGGATGCCATTTTGAAAATGCCTGAGCCTCGAGATATCCATGAATTGAAAAGTCTGCAAGGAAAGCTAGCATACCTTAGAAGATTCATATCAAACCTGGCTGGGAGGTGCCAACCATTTAGTCGCCTCATGAAGAAAGGCTTTCCTTTCAAGTGGGACCAAGCTTGTAGCAATGCCTTCGAAAGTATCAAAACCTACTTGATGAAGCCTCCAGTTTTAGCAACTCCTATACCTGGAAAGCCATTGATACTATACATTGCGGCGCAGGAAAGGTCTGTTGGAGCACTGTTGGCCCAAGAAAATAGTGAGGGGAAAGAAAAATCTCTTTACTACTTGAGCAGGATGATGACACCTAACGAGTTGAATTATTCGCCAATTGAAAAGTTGTGTTTGGCGCTAGTCTTCCCAATTCAAAAGTTGAAGCACTACTTTCAAGCTCATGTTGTCCGTCTTGTTTCTAAAGCACATACCATCAAGTTCGTGATGTCAAAACCTGTTCTAAGTGATCGACTAGCGAGATGGTACCTCCAATTTCAACAATTCGAGATTTTGTACATCCCTCAAAAGGCTGTAAAAGGACAAGCATTGGCAGACTTCTTGGCAGATCATCCGATACCTGATGACTGGGATCTAACTGATGAACTACCTGATGAGGACGCAATGGTCGTTGAAGTTCAACCTCCATGGAAGATGTACTTTGATGGTGTTGCGCATCGTGGGGGAGCCGGGGCTGGCGTAGTATTTGTCACTCCCCAAGGTGAAGTCTTGCTCTACTCCTTCACCTTGACACAACTCTGTTCCAACAATGTTGCTGAGTATCAAGCATTAATACTTGGGCTTGAAATGGCCGTTGATATGAAGCAATTGCAATTGCAAGTCTTTGGTGACTCCCAGTTAGTGGTCAATCAGCTTTTGGGTAGTTACGAGGTTAAGAAGCCTGAACTACGCCTATATCATGATTACGCTAAAAAGTTGATAGGGTGGCTCGGTGATGTGACTATTCAGCATGTGCCAAGGAAAGAAAATAAGAAGGCTGATGCTTTAGCTGCTCTAGCTTCATCATTAGCCCTGCCTGACCAAGCGCAAGTTACCGTCTGCCAAAAATGGGTAGTACCGCCGCCAAATGAGGCTGAAGGTGAAGAAAACGAACTCAAGCAACTTGTTGCTATTTTTGAAGTTAAGAAAGAAGAATGGCGACAACCCATTATCGATTACTTATGCTATGGGATACTTCCAGTAAATCCGAGGAGAAGGACTGAAATCCGTCGTCGTGCACCTCGCTTCCTTTACTACAAGGATACTCTATACAGAAGGTCGTTCGAGGGAGTACTCTTGCGATGCCTAGGAGAAGAAGAAGCTCTCCAAGCTTTGCAAGAGGTACATTCTGGGTATGCGGGTCACACCAGTCTGGACCAAAGCTCCACTTCCATTTAAAAAGGATGGGATATTATTGGCCAACGATGGTAAAAGATTACTTGGACTACGCTCGAAGATGCAAGGCTTGTCAATTCCATGCGAATTTTATTCATCAACCTCCTGAAGTGTTGCACCCGACTGTTGCATCCTGGCCATTTGACGCTTGGGGGTTGGATGTTGTTGGACCACTGCCAAAGTCCTCTGGTGGGAACCTATACATCTTGGCTGCAACTGACTACTTCTCAAAATGGGCTGAAGCTGTTGCTCTTAAGGAAGTAAAGAAGGAAAATGTTGCAAGTTTCATCCGAGTAAACATTATTTATCGCTTTGGCATTCCTCGTTACATAATAACGGATAATGGAAAGCCATTTGATAATAGGTTGATGAACAATATTTGTGATCTCCTTGGCTTCAAGCGACGTAACTCTTCGATGTACAATGCTGCCGCCAATGGTCTAGCTGAGGCATTCAACAAGACTCTATGCAACTTGTTAAAGAAAGTCGTCTCCAAATCCAAACGAGATTGGAATGACCGTATGGAAGAAGCTCTATGGGCATATAGGACGACTCACCGCACGCCAACACAGGCGACTCCTTATTCACTCGTTTATGGAGTCGAAGCCGTCTTGCCACTTGAGCGTCAAATACCTTCGTTACGACTGGCTATTCAAGAAGGGATCACTGATGAATAAAATGCTCGACTTCGATTAGCAGAGTTAGAAGCTCTTGATGAAAAGAGATTGGAAGCTCAACAGAGTCTTGAATGTTATCAAGCTCGATTATCTCGTGCCTTCAATAAAAGAGTTCGCCCGAGATCCTTTCAAGTAGGAGATCAAGTCCTTGCCGTACGAAGACCCATAATTACTTCCCATAAACCTGTAGGGAAGTTCACTTCAAAATGGGATGGGCCATATGTCGTACAAGAAGCTTACTCAAGTGGGGCTTACAAGCTGGTTGATGCAGATGGCATGAGAATCGGCCCCATCAATGGCAAATTCTTAAAGAAGTATTATCCTTGAAATTGCGACGCTCCTCGACGTACGAGCCTAAACTGCAAGTCATGACGCTCCTTGACGCACGAGCCTAAACTGCATGTTGCTACACTCCTGGCCCGCATGAGTCTAAACTGTGCACGGCCCCTTATATATAAACTAGGTACGGCCGTTAGGACGTAAAAAAAAAGTCCGCTAGGTTGAAAATCTCGAAAGAGGCAGCCTAGGCAAAATTTAGGATGTAAAAAAAAAAAAAAATCTACCCAGTCTGAACTACGGTATGACTTGATCCTCTCCATCGAGGTACGTAGGCAGCTTAGAGTTTCATTCTAAGTTCAGTCGCATAAGTTCAAAAGATACATATTGCCCCAATTGTTATTCGAACGAAGTATGAAGGAATGTAAGATCAAGCTGAAATGCCATCCTCCTACTGAACTTTGACCTCATTTGATTTAAAGGGGGCAACCCTCCATGGTAAATTGATATCTTCAATGGCCGATTTTAGGAGGATGTCAAGTATTTGAATTAAAGTCCAGGGATTCTCTATGTCTTCAGGTTCGCCAAACCTTCAAGTTTGTTGGTCTCCAAATCCGCCCTCTGCCTTAAAAAAAAGGGGGAAGAGAAGAGAGACATCAAAAGGAAACACAAGTATAAGGAAAAGATTGCTTGGCACAACGTTTCAAATTCAATGAGACTTGAACTCAAGATATTTGTGAGAATATGGCTCTTAAATTTCGATTGATGGCAAGTAAGACATCTTCCGATCTCGAGGCTTCCATACCAAGATATGAATTCTTGTGAGACTGCACAAATCTGGAATTGATGGCGTGGTGCAATGTAAAGTTGATTTCAAAATATTATCTGGGACGATTCTGAAGTTGTTTGATTCAGAATTTTGGATATGTTCTAGATCTTGAAGTCTAGTTTTCTTGAAATCAAACGGTTTGCAATTTTGATATTTCTACATCGAGATATTAATTTTTTGGTGAGACTGCGCAAATCTGGAATTGATAGCATGGTGCAATATAAAGTTGATTTCAAAATATTATCTGGGATGATTCTGAAGTTGTTTGATTGTGAATTTTGGATATGTTCTAGATCTTGAAGTCTGGTTTTCTTGAAATCAAACGGTTTGCAATTTCAATATTTCTACACCGAGATATGAATTTTTTTGGTGAGACTGCGCAAATCTAAAATTTTCAACATGGTGAAATCGAAAGTTGGTTTCAAAATATTATCCGGCGCGATTATGAAGGTTTTTGATTTTGAGTATTGGATATCTTTTAGATATTGAAGTCATCAAACGGTTCATTATTTGGACTCTCCCACGACAAGATATGAATCATTTGTTACAAGCACGTAAAGCTGAAAATCATGCGACTAAGATAAAAGTCGAACAATGTAAAGCAAAAGAGAAGCTGAAATATTTAAGCCCTCGAAGTCTCCAAGTTGAAGTCTTCAAGTGTATTCAAAGTTGAAGTCTTCAAGTCCGTCGGTCTTCAAGTTGAAGTCTTCAAATTCGCTGATCTTCAAGTTGAAATATTTAGGCCCTCCAAGTCTCAAAGTTGAAGTCTTCAAGTCCGTCGGTCATCAAGTTGAAGTCTTCAAATTCGCCGATCTTCAAGTTGAAATATTTAGGCCCTCCAAGTCTCAAAGTTGAAGTCTTCAAGTTCGTCGGTCTTCAAGTTTCAGTCTTCAAATTCGTCGGTCTTAAAGTTGAATTGTTTAAGCCCTCCGAATCTTCGAGTTGAAGTCTGCAAAGTTCGCCAAATCTTCAAAGTTTTCCAAGTGTTCAAGTCGATGTCGTCTTCGAGTTGAATCTTATAACTTTCCAATCTTAAGGTGGACATATGAGTCCCTTTGCACCTTAAGTTGGCCTCTTCGCGGGTTTGTCCTTAAAAAGAGCTATAACTTTCCAATCTTAAGGTGGACATATGAGTCCCTTTGCACCTTAAGTTGGCCTTGCCGAAAGTCGGGTCGTTTTGAGAGTAATCTCTCCGATAGTCAGGCCACATTGAGAGTAATCTCTCCGATAGTCGGGCCGTTTTGAGAGTAATCTCTCCGATAGTCGAGCCACATTGAGAGTAATCTCTCCGATAGTCGGGCAAGGATGAGTACTCATCCCCTCACAACCCAAGATTATCTTTTTCATGCACGGATCATCTCGTTGAACAAGAACATATCTTTCTCGCTTGGCCTAAAAAAAATGACAAAAGAAGAAAAGCACAAGAAAAGAAGAAGAAATTACCTTCTCGTCAATGCTTCCGAGTCCATAAAACTAGACTCAAGTGACTTGCAAATAATGTGAATGGATGTTTAACAAATACGAGCACGCGGGTTTATATAGACCTTTGAAAGAAGATGTTATAATGATGTTGTCGATGTGGGACTGTACTATTATCTCCTAAATAAAGTCAAAGTACATTTGCCATTCCCAGTAAAATTGGGCTAGCAAAGGCGGCGGTAATGAGCTGTTGTCAACGGGGACTCAAATTGTAGCCTTCAATACCAAATATTCTCTCCTAAAGGGATTTGGATAGTTGCGAGGCAGTGATACAGATGGTTTGGAATTGAGCTACGTGGCAAACTTATCTCAAGGCCTATTGACTTGCAAATTCTATAGGCTGAGCTGAATTATCTCAAGGCCAATTATTTTGCATGTACTGGAGGTCTACTATGCATATGACAATAATGGTTCTCAATTAAAAGAAAGAGTTTTCTTTGGCAAAGTCAAAATGAAATGTTAGCAAGCAATTACAACCGTACATGACTGAAGATTAGAAACTTTGGTGTTTCAAGTATTTGTATAATAATGTTTTTTTTTAAAAGAGAAGGAATGATGCTTCGATATTACTTCAATCCTTGTCTTCAATATTCATCAAAAAAAATATGTATTTTGTCAAGTCTTGAAGTAGGGGGCATTTGTAGGCATATAAATTTTATTAAAATTAAATCCTTAAAATAATTTGGATTATATTATAAATTCAAGATATATTGGTCCAAATAAATATTATGGGCTAATATAATTGAATTAATTATATAAGTCCAATATATATGGATTAAATAAATAAGTCTTAATCTATTGGGCTAGCCTATTTAATTGGGCTAAAGTAATGAGCCCACTTCATTAAGCCCAAGATGACATCTTCCTAGAGGCCCAGTTTGGTGCCACGTGTCAAATAACGTGGCGCGCCAAGTCAAGCGGAAGAGCCAATAGGACCATGCCACGTGTCAAATGACAAGGCATGTCCAGTCACACTAAAAGGCCAATGAAATCGCGCCATGTGTGCAAGTGACATGTTCTGGCCAATCAAATGCGGCCATGTCACACTTCAATTTGATTGGTCGGAAAGAGTTTGTTCTTATCACAACTCCTCCCTTCCACAACTATAAATAGGGGTCTTCATAACTCAGAAAAGGGACCAGAAGACGTAACAAGAAGCAAGAAAGAGCTCATGGATCAAACACTGCAAATTCCTCCACAAGTTTCAAGCTTCAAGCAATCAAGTTCAAGTTCAAGAACGAAGAACAAATCAAGTATTCAAGCTCAAGAAGGAAGAACAATTCAAGTATTCAAGATCAAGAACAAAGTCAAATCAAATACAAGGCGTTCAAGATCAAGGCTACTTGTTCATGATAAAATTCGTGGCAACAATCAAATTGTTCGCGACGGATAAATCAAATTCAAATTCAAGATCAAGCTCAAAGGCCCTTGAATTAATACTGAGAAAGTAGAATCAGAGGATTCATAGAGATTGTAACGCTCATATTATTTGAAATAAAATACTACGATTGTTGCGATATTTTCGGTCTTGATTTTATTTTCTTGACGTAAATTTATTGTCTACACATGGCATTGTATTAAAATATTCAACAATAAAGATAATAAAATCACATAAAATAAATATTATTAATAAGCCATAATGAAAATAAACATAATCTATAGTTACTAAGTTGCTAAAATACGTACGACTAATAAGTACCGTTGAGCTGAGCATGTGTTATGTTATGATGATTAATAAACCATGATTAACCATGTGAAAGAACCAGGTTTCATGTTTCAGGATAATATGCTACTTGGTGTGTAGGAGTGAGATGTAGCTGATAAATGAACCAGGTTCGTAGCAGACTAAAGTATAAGGCTGATCAGACACATGATATCAGAATACTTGTGTAAGTTGGATTCCTCAAGAAATTACATCCGTACTCTACAAGGGATACATTAATTAAGAGGAGTATGTGGTCAAAAGGAATTTTATAAATAGAAGGTTGAAGAGTTGAAAACAAATAAGAAAACCAAATCAAAATAGGAGAGGTTTTTCTTAATCGAAATATTCTAAGTTTTGGAGTATTAATTGAAGAAAATTTTTGGCCAACTTTGCAACACTAATTGAGACTTTTTGTCACAGTTTAAGGTTAATGCTATTGAGAGATATCACATAGAATTACTCCAGGCAATGACAATCAAGGCAAGAAGATACTCTTGAAGACTTAAGCTTTTCAACTTAAGAACATGTTCCAGCAGACGAAACAGTTGAAGTTCTTTAGTTTTTAGATTGAGTCAAATCTTCTAAATTGTAACCTATTTGCTTTTGAGAAATGTAATCATAGGTTAGTACAGAAACTTCGAGTTTTGTTAGCTTCCTAGGCTAGAGTTAGTTTGGGAAGGGGTAACTACAATTTAGTTGATTGTAGGGGTTTTGGTACCAGAGTTGATCCAATTGGTTATAGAGTTGTAACCTAAAACTGCCCATTGAAGTTTACTGAAATTTGAGGAAATCCTACCGGGGGTGTGTCGTAGTTTTCACTCCCTTGAGCAAAGAGGTTTTTCACGTAAAAATCTCTGTATCATTTAATTTTCATAATTATTTATGATCTTTGGGTTTTTTGAAATCACGAAAATCAAATAAGACGTAATTAAACCCCGTTCTTGTGAAATAGATTTTTTCTCTCTCTAGAATGAAATTCCCTCTCAGTGAAAGCTGAAAATGACGAGGAAATCGAAAGCTAGAGGAGGAAGACAACAGAGTCAGGAGAGTGTTCAACAATCATTCAATGCTAGAATTGGAGTTCCGAACTCAACTGATGCGAAGAAAACTCGAAGTATCAACGTACTACAAGGAATCACTCCGTTAGAGTTAAATAATGCAGCAATGGAACAGGAAACACCAGTGAAGCTCATGCATGGAGGTGAGATGGAGCACAATTCATCAGGAAAACAGTCATGGGCAGATGTAGCGGAGAAGGAAGTAGAACATAAAGGTACGTTGGGAGTAGAACCTCAAATTGAACCTAAAATGAGGCTATGGAGCAGAATTGTGGCTAATAGTCCTGATGTAGATGAATTAGAACTGAAAACAAATGAATCTACAAAATAAAATGTCAAAATAACCATGGAGGATATCAAAGAGGAAGTAGAATATTGGAGTAATGCAGTAATCTGTTATGTACTGGGATCTAATCCACCTCCGGTAGTTATGAATGGCTATTTTCATAGAATCTGAGGGAAATTGGGAATAGACAAGGTAGCTCAAGTTAACAGAGGTTTATTTTTGGTTAGATTTACACAAGCTGAAAGTAGAATGAAGGTGTTGGAAGAGGGAGTCCAGATGTTCAACAAAAAGCCTGTCATCATAAAGCCATGGTCACCAGATATAGACACTAGAAAGGATTCGTTCAGTACTGTGCCAATTTGGATTAGGTTCCCTGGTTTGGACATTAAGTATTGGGGGAAAACTGCATTGATAAAAATTGCAGGATTAGTAGGGAAACCTCTAAAAGCAGATAGAGCAACTACATGGAAGGAAAGAATGACATTTGCAAGAGTGTTGGTGGAAGTTACACTTGATCACCCTTATCCTCAAACTATAATGTTTGAAATGAAGTTGGGAAAATTGTGGAGCAAAGGGTGCATTATGAGTGGAAGCCAACATTATGCAAGGAGTGTAACAATTATGGGCATGAGGTGACAGAATGTAGGAAGCATATTCAAATCGAAAAACAGGTAGCAAACAAAAAAGAGTGGGAGGAAGTACAAAACAGTGCAGAAAAAGATGTAATCCAGAATAAGGTAGGGACTGAAGAAGGGAAGCAAAGACAGACTGAAAAAGAACAGGTAGTAACTGGAAGCCATCAAGATAATAGAAGAGAAGGAAAGAAGGCTATATACATACAAAAAGGAAGCAGGGCACAAAGAGGGAAAGATGTTCCTGGGAGCAGTATAAACCTAGGAAACTCTTTTGGGGCATTGGGAGAGAATAGTAGTATGATGCTGATGGAGCAGGAGAAGGAGAGGCTGAGCAAACAGGTGCAGGCTGTAGAAGGAGAACACATATTGGGGAAGGGGGGGAGCCTACCCCAAGAAAATGGATAGTAGGATTTTGGAATACCAGGGGTCTTAATAGACTAGCTAAGCAGGAAGAAGTAAACTTATTTCTGCAGCAGTGTGAGGTTAGTCTGTTTGGACTCTTGAAAACTAAGATTAAGAGAAGAAATGCTCTCAAAGCTTCTCTTAATCTGTGTAATGGATGGTCTCTGACTAATAACTTAGGAGCTCATCCGGGGGGTAGAATTTGGATAGTATGGAAGCCAACAATTATATGCAGGTGCAAGTTGAGTTTGTGTCAGCACAAATGATACACTGTGAAGTAACTCATAGAGGTACTGGAATGACTATTTCTGTTTCTATGGTATATGGATTCAATGATCCAGCCTTAAGAAGGACTCTATGGCAAGAAGTGAGAAATATTAAGAATAATATAAAGGGACCTTGGGCATTGATGGGAGATTTTAATTGCGTGCTGAACAAAGAAGATAGGGTAGGAAGACCTGTTACTATGGCTGAAATAAGAGAATTCAGAGAATGTATAGGTGAGTGTGGTCTGCAGGAGCTGAGATCATCTGGGGCATTCTATACATGGAATAACAAACAAGAAGGGGAGGATAGGGTATACAGCAGAATAGACAGGGTATTAGTCAACATTGACTGGATTATAACATTACCAGTCTCAGAAGTGCACTATATGAATGAAGGGTTGTTTGACCACTGTCTAGCTATAATAAACTGGGACAAGGGGAAAAGAAATGCTAGAAGTCAATTTAAGTACTTCAATATGTGGAAAATGGCTAGTGATTTCAAGGAAAGAGTTAAACAAAGCTGGGAAAAGAGGATAGAAGGTATTAAAATGTTCAAAGTCATTGGCAAAATGAACAGACTGAAGGCAGTGTTGACAAAGCTGAATAAAGAAAGATTTGCTGAGGTTGAAAGGAAAGCTGATCAAGCCTTAGAAGAACTAAAGAAATGTCAAGCAGTACTGCAGCAAGATGGTAGGAATAAAGGGTTGATTGAAAGTGAAATTCAGCTAACAAAAGAGTGTAGGATGTGGGGAGAAGCTAGGGACACATATCTAAGACAGAAAAGTAGAATGCAATGGCTCACTAAAGGGGATCAAAATACAAAATTCTTTCATAGTGCAATAAAAGAGAGGAGAAACATGAATAGAATTTTCTCAGTGGTAGATACTCAAGGGGTTGCTAGAAGAGATACAGAAGAGGTCTCCCAAGCTTTTATAGAGTTTTATGAAAAGCTACTTGGGGAGAAAAATGAGAACAGGAAGAATGTATGCAGTGAACTTGTTAGAAAGGGTCCAATTCTGTCATAGGAACAAAGGGACTGGCTTATATGAGATTACTAGGTAGAAGATGTCAAGGCAGCAGTTTGGTCGATAGTAGGGGATAAAGCACCAGGGCCAGATGGATACACAAGTCAATTTTTCAAGGACTGCTGGGAGATTGTTAACAAGGATGTGGTAGAAGGGGTACTGAAGTTTTTTAAAAAAGGAAGCATGCAGAAGAGTTTAAACACAACAAGAATTACATTAGTTCCAAAGAGCAGCCATGCAGAACTAGTGGGTGACTACAGACCAATAGCCTGTTATAATACACTGTTCAAGGTATGAGATTGAAGGGGGTACTACCAGGAATCATATCAGCAAATCAGAGTGCTTTTGTGGCAGGTAGAAGTATAGTGCAAAATGTCCTAATATGCCAAGACCTTGTCAGATTATACAATAGAAAAGCATCGGTAAGAAGCTGCCTTATAAAGATAGATTTAAGGAAGGCGTATGATACGGTGGAATGGGATTTTGTTCGTGAGATGCTACATGTCCCACACAAATTCATCCATTGGATTATGCAGTGTATTACAACTACCAGGTACTCAATAGCACTTAATGGAGGAGTTTATGGGAACATTGAAGGGAAGAGGGGTTTAAGACAAGGAGACCCAATTTCACCCTTAATATTTGTCATTTGTATGGAATATTTTACAAGAATTATGCAGCAAGTAACTACAATACAGGGATTTGAGTTTCACACAAAGTGTAGAGGGCTAAAACTGAATCACTTGTGTTTTGCTGATGATGTGCTACTATTCTGCAAAGGAGAAATGGCATCAGTGATGTTGATGTTAAGGGGATTGGCTGCATTTTCAGAAGCTACAGGATTGAGAACAAATGCAGCCAAATCAAACATATATAGTGCAAACATGAATGAGCAAGACCTGGTTGACCTGTGTGATCTGACTGGTTACAAAAGAGGTACTCTGCCTTTTAGATATCTGGGAGTGCCAATTTCAGCAAAAAAAAAAAAATCTCAAGTGTGGACTGTGAAATGCTGGTAGATAAAATGTGTACTCGAATCAAGAGTTGGGGTTCAAGAAACTTGTCCTATGCTGGGAGAGTGTTACTGATAAACTCAGTGTTATTGCATATTCATACATATTGGTCCTCCATTTTTATTCTTCCAAAGAAGGCATTAAAGAACATTACTGCTATCTGTAGGAACTTTCTATGGGATGGGAAAGTAAATACAAATAGAGTTCCATTAGTTGCATGGGATCTTATTTGCAGGCCTAAAATAGAGGGGGGACTTGGGATCATTGACTGTGAAACTTAGAATCAAGCAGCTATAGCCAAATATGTTTGGAATATAGCTAAGAAAGCTGATAATCTGTGGGTGCAATGGGTGAATCACATATACTTAAAGAAGAGGGAATGGTGGCAGTACAAACCACCACAGGATAGCAGTTGGTACTGGAAAAAGATATGCTCTATTAGAGATTAATTTGCTGCAGGATATGTGCAACAAGACTGGTTGGCAATTAATGGAAAATACACAATAAAAAGTGGGTATAGCTGGAAACAAGGAAGAAGAGAGAAATGGGAGAGTAGTAGATGGGTGTGGAGCAGAAACAACATCCCAAAGCATAGTTTCATTTGCTGGTTAGCTATGCACAGAAGATTTCTAACGAGAGAAAGGTTGGCCAAGAAGGGGATATGCCAAGAGGATCATTGTGTTACATGTGGGGAGACAACAGAAACGATAGAACATCTAATTTTTTAATGCAATTACTCAAAGAAATGTTTAATTGGGATACTGGAATGGCTAGATATGGGAATACAACAATACAGATTGGAAGGATTGTGGAGAAGAATGACAATGAAGAAAAGGGGCAAAGCATGCAGCACAATCATAAGCGCAGTATTGGCAGCAACTATATATCACATATGGAAAGTCAGAAATGATGCATTGTGGAATCATAAAGTCCCAAAACCGCATAAGGTAATAAGCAATGTAAAAGAGGAATGCAGGATGAAAATGTAAGGAATCATGGAGAGGAAATCAACATCAAAAAGACAGAGATTATGGATAAAGAATTTACTGTAAATGCTAGATGAATAGATAGGTTACTATGTGGAAATAGTATAGAAACATAGAAAGAAGTAAAATAGATGGAGGAACTATGTGTATAACTGAGTTCGTTTGTGGTGATTAATAAAGATTATCTCTTTCACCAAAAAAAAAACCCTGTTCTTGTGTCCAACTAAAATAACAGCTACATTAGACATTGATCAATCTTGATAAGAATGATCATAATGGGAACATTACAACTTTAGAGGTTTGTTATCACATAGAACATTAGAAACAATATTAACAAACAATTCACATTAGAAAAGTTCAGAAAATTAAGGAATGTATGGTAAACTTACATATTGAGAGTCAATATCCAATTTTAAAACTGATCATCAACTTGTTTTATACTAGTAGTATATAATAAATATTAATCTCTAGGCAGATTATTCAAGACTATAGACACATTAACAGAGGCTCTAGGCACTGACAACAATCCTAGAGTCGCTGCTGCTCCTAGTGTTAAACAACCATCACTGCACTGGATTTCTAGCTTCTGCAACACAGATGCATTCTTTATTATATTAATCACAAGTCTGATTTCACGCTCTTTTCCAGTAAAACCACTAATCCGCACCAATCTCAGATGATGAGTAAGACAATCTACCAATTCTTTGCTTTCCCAAAACCAATGCTCCTGAGGCAGAACGGCTTTAGAATCTCGAATCTTGTCAGCCTGCATCAGAAGCTAAAGTCAGCGAGTTCAGAAATAGTGTGATCCAATCTTATAATACCATTTTTTTGGTCATATATAAAAAAAAAGGCAGCCCGGTGCACTAAGCTTCCGCTATGCGCAGGGTCTGGGGAATGACTGGACTACAAGGGTCTATTGTACGCAGCTTTACTCTGCATTTCTGCAAGAGCTGTTTTCACGGCTTGAACCCATGACCTCCTGGTCACATGGCAGCAACTTTACCAGTTACGCGAATTATCCCTTTCTTTTTGGTTATATATATAGATCATTCAAGTTGAAAGTGGTATGTTCTATCAAACAAACAGAACTCGTCATAAATCCATCCACATTAGTCCCAAAAAAAAGCAGTTCGGTGCACTAAGCTTCTGCTATGTGCGGGTTCTGGGGAAGGACCGGACCACAATGGTCTATTGTACACAACCAGTGGTGGACCCAGGATTTTGTGCAAGCGGGTTCAATCTTAGAAGTACATAACTTTAGTCGTAAAACAGTAGTTGTCAAGTGGGTTCAAATAAAATATTTATAAAAAATTTACGCAGCTTTAATAGTAATTTATATATATACACAATATTATTTTTTAATAGTAACTGAACCCGCTTGCCACCACGTGCGTCCGCCACTGTACACAACCTTACCCTACATTTCTACAAGAGGCTGTTTTCACAGCTCAAACCTGTGATCTCCTAGTCACATAACAGTAACTTTACCAATAACGTCAAGGCTCCCTTCTCCGTCTAAATTAGTCTATAATCTATAAATATACAAACCTGATTAGTGATATCAAGCGTTTGAAGATGGCTCCAATTCCTGAAGACGTAGCTAAGCACAATGTGGTCACTCATGTTGTTCAAGTCTAAGCCGGTGCATAACACACGCACCCCAATGAATGGGATTCCGTTCTTATAGCGTTTATAATCTCGGTACTGCATCCAATAAACAAATGAATATATATATGTCAATCATGGTTCAAAGTAGGGGCGAAGCTACATTCTCGTAAGCGTATTGATCACCCTTCGTCGAAAAATTATATTGTGTATATAGGTAAACTATTAGATTTTAAAGTTATATAACATATATCGGACATCCTTTATCGAAGAACTTTTTTCACTTTTTAAAAATTTGAATGCCCTTGGAAAAATTTCTAACTTCGTCGCTACTGGTTCCAAGACCTCTTTTTTTTTTTTTTCCGAACAATTTGACTTACTTATTACAATATGTTTAGCCAAGCTTCTGAGAAGTCACAAATATTTTTATTTTATTTTTAAAAAGTGCTTATTGTTTGAGCAAGGTATTTATCTTAGGCGTTGAGGTGTTTGGCCAAACTTTTTAAGAAAAAATTAAATGCTTTTGAGTGGTAGCGATAGCTGTTTTTTCAGAAGATGAAAAAAGTAGCTTAGCTTTTTCCAAAAGCACTATTAGAATCTTGATCAAGCACAAATTACTGGTCTAATATTTTTAAAATTAATTAGTCAAACTCAAACTGTTACTCTCTTAAATTACTTCTACGAACAACAACAACAACAACAACAACAACCGAGTGGAATCCCACATGTGGAATCTGAGGAGGGTGGTGTGTACGCACACCTTACCCCTGCCTATGAAGGTAAAGAGGCTGTTTCCGAAAGGCCCTCGGCTAAACTGTTACTCTCTTAAATTACTTCAACGAAAGCGGAAAAAAAGGAAACACTTTTCAAAATAAGCAGATTTTGGAAGTTTGACCAAACAGAAAAACTTACCGGCCTCAAACCAGTGCACCACTCTAGCAGATCATTGTTGTCTGTCTGGACGACCCGAAGGTTCGGACAATCAATATGTGATACTTCAGAGGAGTAAGAGGAAGGTTGAAACACCAACTCAGTCAGACCTTCAGATACTGAAGTAAACTTCATTATTATATCAACATCTTTAATCTCTACTATATTGAGTTTGTTGTGTTGAATGTCAATATTAAGCTTGGTACAACGACAAATAAGACTCAAATTCTCCAATGAAGAACAATTATGAACAATGCCTTTTAGGGTTTCACTGTCTAAATAGACAGCAATGAGTTTTAGGGTTTTAACATTGACACAACCTTCAAATGGCGAAGCCTCATTCAATACATATTGATCTAGCTCCACCACTTGAAGAAATCTACCATGGAATATGTTAGGGATATAGTAGATATGCCCTAGATCCAATATCATATTTGATGATTTGAACATATTTTTGCGAACGTCATTTGATATAATATATATGGCATTTGATATTCTTATCATTATTATTAATAGCTTGATTAATATGATAAGGTCCTTGATTAAATTTTGAGATTTGTCATCGTGATAGGGATCATGATAATGAGAGCAAAGTCTCTTACAATTTAATCTGAATTTGTTCTTGATCGTAGGATTATTAATCTGGACATTAGTAATCCGTTAGATCAATATTTATGTGGTCGTCTTTATGGGATAAAGATTAGTTGATCTCATTAACTAAATCACATAGATAGATGATGCATATAGAGATATGATCATTGAGCCGACTCATTGGATATTTGTTACTGGACCTAATAGTGACTTTATGCTGTGTTGCAGCCACTGGGCTCCAGGACGAGCCCAAACGAAAACGTAAAAAGGTTAAAACTTACGTGCAACACCATAAACCTGACCAAAGCAGATCT
>NC_031996.1:636588-656738 GCF_001879085.1 Nicotiana attenuata | reverse complement strand
CTTGTAGAATTAGTGATTGATCAAGATGGAATCTATCAACTCTTGGTAATGAGTTTAAGCTCCATGTTGTCATGAATTATAAACGACCAAACTAAGACCTTGGCCAGGGCAATTGAATGAAAAAAGAAATGAGTTTCTTAGGTCATTCAATGGTCGATTATATTTGACATGAACACATAGTTGGTCGCCTATTAGGATTTGACAGTTGAACCATATCCTAGGGTGATCCAGAGCTATAAGGACAGAAGGAATTACTACATTATTCTTCTACTGGTTCTTGAGAGTAAATTGTATACTTCATACTATCCGGTCGTTAAGGAGTGTTGCTAGACGCCACCCTTGATTAGTATACTGATGTGATCAATTTACTACCAGTTTAGTATTGAACCTATGGGGTCGCACACTTACGAGTGTTCTGATCTTTGCTAAAGGATTAATTAACTCATTATTTGATGATTAAATTAAAGAATTTAATTAGTCAAATAAATTTAGTTATTTGTCCAAATGAAATATTATTATATTCTTTGCTAGCACAGAGGTTATAATTAATATTGTAAACAAATTGAAGTTTTCTATTTGGAATAGAAAATAAAATTATATCTCTTGGTTAAAATATATATATTTGATATATTTAATTAATATTTTATTATATATATATATATATATATATATATATATATATATTTTATGAGTTAGAATCCAATTGTGAATTGGATAACTTTACGTGTAAAGTCCTAAAAAAGGACGTTCGGTAAATTCAAACCCATTTGGAATGGGATTAATATTTTCCTTATATATGAAAAGTTCATAAATAAGAGAATCCAACTTTGAGTTGGAGGAATTACGTGAAGGACTCGGCAGTCACGTTTTCATTAGTTACGTGATTTTCTAATTCTCCATAAAATTCGATAAAGTTTATTTTGGAATAAACTTTTACTTACCTCAACCAAATTGGAATAGGGTTTATAGGTGATGCTATATAAAGGGTGATGGAGAAAATTTGTCATTATTAATTCTTGAGAAGAAAAACCACTTTGTGAAAGTGATAATATAATACAAAGCCAAGAGAGAAAATACAATTGCAAGAAAAGTGTTTCTTGTTCTTCTACCTTTGAGTTGAGATTTTTGAGAAAAATTTCAACACAATATTTCGTTCAATTTGTTCGCGGGTTTCATTGATCAAAGAGTTGATAGCAAGGATCGGTCTCGGTGTGGATACGCATAGAGTCTTCGCACTATCGAAGAAATTTTGAAACGAGACTCTCTTCACCAGGTACGTCTTAGATCCGATCTTTGACATGTAAATAAATTTTAAACACGAAAAAATCTGCCTAGGATTGTTATTGTCTTCCGCTGCGTGTTACGAACACCTATATGCAATCCTTCAGAATATACTTCGTGGTATCTTTATCTCTAATAAAATTTGCGAGAAATAATAATTGTCATCGTCGTAAATGTCGCTATTTTTGGGATGATGATATAGTAGAGAAACCCCTTGTAGTTTTTTCTCGTTTTTGAGATGTTCGATCCATTGTTGAATGTTATTATTTGATGTACTATTCCAATCTTCTGGGACGTGATGCATGTGAAAAAACTCGATACTATTACGAATTTGTGACGAGAGAATTTTGTCCACAACGGAGGATGATATTGATTGTACTTGATTTTGTGAAGAGATCTCATCCATATCAGACGATGATATTGATTGTACTTGATTTTGTGAAGAGATCTCATCCATATCAGACGATGATATTGATTGTAGTTGATCGAAAGAAAGACGAGATAAGAACTTCCATAGGAATTTCCAACGTTTTGAAAATATGCTTGTTGCTATGGCTTCTTTTGTAGGAAGATATGAGATTATTGAACATAAGAGATGATCAGGAAGATTGCTAATTAAGTCAATTTCTGACATTATTTCCAACGTTTGAAAGAAAGAATTGGCTGAAATATACCTATACGTTATATTGAGTTTTAAAAGTTGATAGTATAAGAAGTATTTATAAATATAATTTGTACTGTCAAACGTAAATCCAAATATATTTGGTTTTGGTGTAGTCCTTTTGTTTCAGTATGGGAAACTGCTTTCTAGTGTTTAGGAAGACCTAAATTAAGTTTGATTCTCTAATTATTCACTTTCTATAGTTATATATATACGTGAATTAGGAGTTACTTTTTGAATCATTTATTAAAAGAAAAAGTGGTAATTCAAGGAAAAATATATTGCATCATATGGAATCATTTATTATACATTAGTGAAAAGGGAAAAAAATAGTGTTGTAGAACTAATTCAAAGTTGTAGCAGGATACCTTAATTATTTAGGATTTGATTTATTTAATTCATGTCTAAATAGGATTTGTAGTTACAATAAATATACGAATAGGCTTTCCTGTTTCTAGTTAAAATAGGTTTCATACTATTATAAATAGGGGTATTGATAGTTTATTTTATGTGTGGAGGAAATAAAGAATTGTAGAGATCATTCATAGATTTATAATAAAATACTTTCCTTCCTATTGGTATCAGAGCTTCCACGATCTTGAGAGAGAATCAAGTAGCTTTCGTTGCCGGCGGGCGGCGCTAGCCAATGGGTGCCGCCCGTCTGGCCAAAAAAGTATGTTGGCAAAATCATAGATAGTTGTCGGAAAAATTAGGTTATTCGATGAAAAGTTTCATGACAGATTCAAGAAAAAAAATAAGTTTAAAGAGGTGCAAACAAATATGACACAGGATGAAGAAACTCTTCACTAAAAGTTGGAGAGAGGTTTAAAAAATTGGAAGTTGATTTTGTGTTTCAGCAAAATTGAGTGTTGGTGACAAAGTGCATCATCGTATGGGTGTTGAAGACAGGTGCTTCAACAAAATTGGATGTTGATGACAAAGTGCATCAACGGTTGGTGACAAAGTGCATCAACGTGAGTTGGAGACAGGTGCTTCAACAAAAATTGAGTATTGGTGACAAAGTGCATCAACAGTTGGTGACAAAGTGCATCAACGTGAGTTGGAGACAGGTGCTTCAACAAATTGAGGAATGGAGACATGTGTTTCATCAAAAGTGAAAGTTGGAGAGAATTGCTCCACCGTAACTGCACAACGGACAAGTCAGACGTATACAACTTTGAATTACGGGAGAATGTTGGAAAACTAATTCAAAGTTATAGAAGGATACCTTAATTATTTAGGATTTGATTTATTTAATTCATGTCTACATAGGATTTGTAGTTAGAATAAATATAGGAATAGGCTTTCCTGTTTCTAGTTGAAATAGGTTTCATACTATTATAAATAGGGGTATTGATAGCTTATTTTATGTGTGGAGGAAAAAAAGAAGTGTAGAGATCATTCACAGATTTATAAATAAAATATTTTCCTTCAAGTAGTGAAATAGTTATCAATAGATGTACGAAGATTTCGTTAAACGTTATTTTTAATTTGAAGAAAAGTGATCCAACCTATTAAAACTAGTGTTTTAAAAGGCGGGGCATGTGTCAGGGTGCTTTACCTACTATGAGGTGATGCGCAAGCCACGAAGCATGAGGCGTAAGCCCCATAGATCTTTAAAATTTTAAATTTTTTTATTTATTTTTGGTTTTTAGGATGAAAAATATTCCTATTGGGAATGGCAATATGAAGAGCTTCCTTTTAGAGTTTCAAGTCTCATATGCACTTTAAAGAAGGAAAAGGAAGCTCTAATCCGTGAAAGAAATACTCTCCAAAGGAAAGTTGCCGATATTGAGAATGTTATGATGCTCGTCGATCATGGAGGAATAGAAGCCTGGAATTGGAAAGAAATGTTCTAATGAAGAAAGTGACTGATTTAGAGTACTTAGTTGTGCTTGATGCTAAACTTCGAAGAAGATGTGGATTTTCATGTGTGTGATATTGAGATGTTTTGTTCTGTTCTTTGAATCAAGGGGAAATGATTTGTAATGTTAGCGATATTGTGGTTTAATTGTTGTCCTTTGTTATGTAATGAAGCATTATATTTTTGCACAAGGATTTAATGAAGTCATTACCGTTCATTTGAATGTTTGTATCTATCACTGAGTTTATTTGCTGTGATAATTAGTTTGGTGTTGTCAAATAAGTGTCTAAGTAAACTGATATGGAGTTGTGGAAGTGTTTGAGAAATGACTATTATAACCCACTCATATATGCCTCTGTACAATTCGAATTGGGTCTAACTTGCCCTCATAGATGCATCTGGCTTTTTTAATCAGGTTTTGGATTTTTAAAATGCAAAAATATATATCCACATGGCTTTATGAGTCTCCCGTTGGTGATGGAGGGCATTAAGAGCCCATTTGTTGACGGCAATGGCATATTAGAGATCAACGTTTAACGGAGGGCTAGCCTATCCTATTTCATATAGTAAAAGGGCATTTAGGCCCTTTTTTGTTTTAACTTTTAAGATTAAATTATTTGATTTAACGTATGAGTAAATATTCACATCAAAGCTTAGGATTTCTTTAAAACTGTGAAATTATTGCTATTGCACATATTCTACGGCTTTTGGCTTTGACAATAAAACTGTTATAAGTAGAATTTTATTTAAGGTGAATGTCTATATTTTAGAGAGATTTTAGGGATTTTACTTGGTGGCTAAGTCACTCTTTCCCTATAAATAGAGGAGTCCTATTCCATTGTAATTCATTCCAAATCAATAAGAATTTTCTCTCTCTACTTTTCTCTGCAATGCTCTTTTACTTCTTTTATTATTTTATAACACGTTATCAGCACGAGACTCTAACCAATTGGATAGAAGCTTTGTGATTGAGCATAATGATTGTCAATTGTTCCATGAACTTCCTTCATGATTAAATTCTGGATTTAAGGTAAGTATTTTACGTTATTTTTCTCTTTTAATTTTTTTTTTTTTTGACATTCTATTGATTTTAAATACAAGCAAAGACAATCAAGATTGTAACTCTAATGGAGTTTGAAAGAAATTATAACCACCCAAAGTGGTAAAATTTTATGCCTTGCCATGATCAAATTCATGTATGATTGTGGGCAAAGAATTGGAAACCCGTCCATTAGATTTGCTTCATTATCATTCCCTTAAGAGAATGTGATAGCAGTATGTGATAAGTCCAAAAGAAGACAAGATTATTACTATGAATGTATCAATGGATGTGGACGTGGCAATAGACGAAATTATAATCGTCATCATTATGGTAATAAGAATAATAAGGATTCTCAAAATAATCCCCCACTTTGTGAAAGTAATATTTGTCATTGATTTGACATGAGATTTTGTAAAGCACATATATATGATTATGGTCCATTCATGATGTGAATCTGACAACATCTGATTTATGAATACATATTCATTCTTGGAAGAATATGAACGTGCTAGTGGTAGTGAATATACCACACTCACCTCTAGAATGAGGTTTGAAAGGAAATAAGAAAATAATGTCATTATATGGGGTAAATGGTCACTGGTCACGTACTTATTGTACGCCAAAATATTTTGGCAATGTGATTATTAAAAGACAACGGTAATGCAAGAAACATATTTTGCTTATAATTTGACCATAACCATAATGGTATAACTTTCTCTTTAAAAGAGATATTTACCATATGGATGTTGATAAATATGTGGTAGTACCAAATTAATTAACAGCTCTGAAAGAGCCAATTATTACTATTTTAGAGAAATAAAATTGATTATCAATAAGGTGTTGTGTCGTAGTAAGTCTCAAAGAAACTTATTTAGTTTCTAAAGTATTCGTGAAAGCGCTTGGTTATATTGAGACTATAAATAAAGGAAAGATTTAATATCTTCTATTACTACAACTTGTAACGGGACAATATGTATGTGAAAATCTACCCGCTTTATTCTCCAGTTTGTACTACAGAAATAAAAGAATGTCACAATAAAAATAGAAGTTTATTGATATAAAAACCCATATCATAATAAACTTGGAGTTTATTGATAATTGCACATGTCATGGTGTAAAGCTGAAGTTTATCTATATTGATAATTTATTCAGTTGGCATAATTGGTTTAGCCATGTTAATTTAAGTATGATGTGCATAAAACAAAAGAGAATTCACATGGGTAAATATTAAAGAACTAGAAAGTTCTTTACTAATTCTCTTATGTTATTTGTTCTCAATAATTAATAGACCAATTAAAATTGGGATTCAATCCCATGAATACTGGAAATATCAAATGTGAATATGGGCTCATTCACCTTCCATGTATACCACATAAGATTCATCTATGAGATGGTTACATGTGCGATTATTATTAACACGAAACCTGGCCGATGTTTGCGAGGTAACTTGCTCAATAATTTAATTTCGAGCATAATTTCCAGATTTTCTATTCAAGAAGTTCATCTTGATAAGTTGGTTTACTCACAGTTAGTTTAACAAAATAATTTATTGAGTGCCTCCACTTAATAGCTAAACTATTGCTTATGAGAGCAAAGTTATCTATATCAGTTTGATATAGGTTATATACGAAAGTACATTACATTCTCCCCTCACAAGTGGTTCAGGTTCAGGAACCAAATAATATCATCTTATTATTATTGATGTGCGGTATATATTTTGATTAACACCATAACGCACAAAGATGGGTTCTCAAAGTTGAGGAAACAAGTTAGTTTTTCTAACATGAGGGGGAGACAGGATAAATAGTTGAGAAAAAGTTACGCGGAATAAATTATCATTTGTACGTCTAGATCCTCGAGTAAGATAATATGAACTTGAGGTTCATAAAAAAAGATAATGCATTTGCAATATATTGTAAAGCATGCTAGACGCATTTGCTGACCCAAACAAAGTAATTATATTCTCATTGCAAACGCTTATAGTAAGTCCTAGACGGACAAAGTCTATGGTACGCTTAAAGCGTATAGACAAATGGGTTTCAAATAAACTTTTTGATAAAGAAGATGAGCAAATGATCTAAATGATCATAATAAAGGAGGCAAGTGATCTAGAAGGTCACATGACATAACACTTCATAAAATCTCATGAGAGATTCAGGTACCTGAATATATGAATGAAGAGATCTCGATGTTATGTCTTTATGAAAAATAAGGAGGTTGAAACCGATATAAAATGTCCGTCGACAACATTATGATAGTGCTAAATATATATAAGCATCTTAAGTCTAGACAAACTATTCAAGTAGAATTGGTTTCATATGAAAGACATGTTGTTTTGGACCTACAGTTCAAACACTTGAAAGTATAAAGTCAATGGTGTGTGCAATCACTTTTATTTATCTTATATGTCTAGCATGACATGAAAAGTTGATATGCATCTAAAGTCCATTTAAATGGCTTATTTGACTATATTTATATGACAATCCCAAAAGGATTTAAATTGCTTAAAGCATATACTGATCTTGAAGTACCACATCCTCAATGCAATTTGTGCACAAATATATCCTGCTATAATTATACACATGATAATATGATAGCATGAGTTTTTGCCCCTATGTGATGATATTGAAATGGCGATTCCACAAGATCATATGAAGACAATACATCTCTATCAAGAATGGTGATTTCAAGGTGAAACAAATTCATTCAAGTTAATATGGCTGATTTGTTTATCACGTCTCTACCAACGGTCTTTTGAAGATGGTGCACAAGATTGTAATGCGAAGGCTCAAGGATGTGAATTGATGCTCTCATCAGGGGAAATTAATACGCGTTGTACTCTTTTTTTCTTACAAGATTTTGTCCCATTGGTTTTCCTTGCAAGATTTTTAACCAGGCAACCAAAAAACGTATTGTTAGATAAGTGACTCTTTTTCCTTCTATAGATTTTTTTTCACTGGGTTTTATTTTAGTTAAGGTTTTAACGAGGCACATTATATGTTGAATAGACATTCAAGAGAGAGTGTTATAAATAGCATTTTATTTAAGGTGAATATTGGTGGCTAAGTCAGTCTTTTCCTATATAAATAACAATGCTCTTTTTACTATTCCATTGTAATTCATTCCAAATAAATAACAACTCTTTTTACTTCTTTTATGGTTTTATAACAAAAACAACGTTTTTAGTTCTTTTTCTCTCTTACAGACCCATTATCCACAGATTAATCTTTCAATCTCCACTATATTTTCCACCTTCACGTCCATTTTCATCATCTCAAATACAAAAATCTGATGACATCAACCTTGTCAACTACAAAGACTGGTTAAGCCCAAATGAGGTCATCAAAATTTTCCAAAATCTAAAAGACCCAAATTCAGCTCTAAATTTACTGAATCAAATCTCAAAACGAAAAGATTATAAACCCAATGAGGCCATTTACAGTGTGGTTGTCAAAAACCTAGCAATGGCTAAGAATTTTGATGCAATTGAGACACTTATGGAAAAGATCAAATTTGAAAGAAAGTGTAGACTTTCTGATGATTTTTTCTATAATGTTATTAAGATTTATGGGCATTTAGCTGGTAGAATTAATAGAGCAATTGAGACCCTTTTTGATATGCCTAATTATAAGTGCTGGCCAAGTGTGAAAACCTTCAATTTTGTACTGAATTTGTTAGTGAATACCAAACAATTTGATGTTGTTCATAAGGTGTATATTCGTGCTTCTGAGTTGGGTGTCGAGATTGATGCTTGTTGTTTCAATATTATCATTAAGGGTTTGTGTCGTTGTGGGGAGATGGATGCTGCATAAAAGGTGTTCGATGAATTTCCTATGCAGAAATGTCAACCCAATGTGAAGACGTTTTCTACTATCATGCATGCTTTATGTGAGCGCAGTCGCGTTGATAAGGCTTTGGGCTTGTTAGAGAGCATGGAAAAAGAGAATGTTGAACCGGATGCTATCGTGTTTATCACGTTGATTTCGGGGCTCAGGAAGCAACGAAGAGTTAACAGAGGGGATTGAGATGTTCAAGAAAGTAATGCTGAAAGGTTGTGATCCGAATCCAGGGACATATCAGGAGGTGTTGTATGCTTTGCTTGATGCCAAGAGGTATTTGGAGGCAAAAGATTTTATGGCTGTTACGATTGCAAAGAGGGTGAATCCAAGTTTTGAGTCTTATAAGCTGTTGATACATGGCCTTTGTAATGGGAAGCTTCTTGGGTATTTAGACTGGGTGTTGAGGCAGATGGTGAGACACGGATTTGTGCCGAGGATGGGTATGTGGAGGCAGATCTTGGTTGTCTGCTTATTCATATGAAGAAATTCTTGCGGACTAATCTACGAGGTTTAGAAAATTAACTGAATGGTATTACAAGTCCCATTACATGCTGTTAGAAGTATCACATTGGTTGCATGATGGGAATTTAGTTTTCTTGTATAGCTTTTGGCAATCTTATCTCATGAGCTAGTTTTTGGGGTTGAATTAGAATTTATGTCTATTTATTTACATGGTATCAGACCCATGCGCCAGTTGGCAGGGTCTGGGCGTGCCGCAGAAGGGGGGTGGGTGTGGTATTAGAAGTCCCACATTAGCAGTGAGATAGGAATTTGGTCTCCTTATATTTGTTTTGGGCAATCCTTACCTCATGAGATAGTTTTTGGGATTGATAGATCCAATATCCTTTTCTTATCACTCATACAGCTTCTGAATTCAAAATTTTCATTCCAAGTGAAAGGACAAGATGACGCACTACCACCATGGTTGTCAGCACCACCACCATAATCACCACTATCACCACCATAAGCTGCCTTCTGGACATGAAGCTTTTCAAGGATTTTCCAACTATATATCCTCTTCCACCGGCTTTAGGGTTCCTTCAGCTTGGCAATGCGAAACCTTCGACTGAATATGAAGCAGGTATTCCTCCAACTCATCGCTCTGAGAAACATCATGCTAATAATTTCTTTAACTTGATCGTGATAACTAGCATAATGAAAACTCAAATTCGCATCGCAATATCGCATAGACTCATTATTTAAAATAACAATACAATATAGTATATTGGTAACAACTATCTAAACAAGTTCTTATGAAGCTCTCCTTACTAGGGGTTTTTCCATTTCTAGGGCTCGAACTCGAGATATCTGGTTAAGGTTGAAGGGATCTCATTCATCGCACCACACCCCGTTGTGGTCATTACTCCTCATGTCGAATTTGAGCGAACAATCTTTTTTAAAAGCTTAAAATATTACGGAAGAGACTCTTTAATTTATTTATTCAATTCTTACATTCTGCATGAATCTTTAAGTACGTAAATTGACGGTGAGATTTGAACTCATCATCTCCAACTGCTTTGATCCGCTTCATCTAAAAACTTATTTTTTTTCGGTTTCCCACCTAGTGTCCGGTACATACATCGGGGCCTGACTAAATTCCGATTCGCGCCTGGAAGTCCCACATTGGGGGTAAAGCGCTCCCTAACAAAGGCGACTCCTTACCCAAGGACTCGAATTCGAGACCTCTGGCTAAGAATGAAGGAGTACTTATTACCATTCCACCTAAAAACTTAAAACTCTTGGAAAAAAGACACCTATATTCATTTGAGTATATATTAATTGCACCGATCTCACAATGAACAATAGTAATACTGTATGGAAGTCGAAACACTAAATCGTCTGACTATAATTTTTAAATTATTTTTTCATATGATCAATTATTTATAATTTTTGTTACTTTCTATTAATTTATGATTCCTATATTTTTTTTTCCAAAATTAAGAAATCATGCTAGAAGAAACAGTTAGATGGATCCACCCTATACATACTCCGCAGGATCATGCCTTTTGGGGATATATGAAGGTCACCTTAATTCAGATTCTTGTTGTAAATATTATTCTACTTATGTTTGACCTAATTATTATTGTAAGAAAATAAAGAATGTATGACACCTAACTTACATCCTGGAGTCAATAACATGCGGACACGTCACCATTCTCTTTTAAGCGTTATACATACTTGAAATTATCATATAGTTCAAATAAATAAGATATACTTTGGGAAGCAAATCATAAAAAAATAATGTAAATTAAAAAATTTAAGAGGATACTTTAAGAGTGAATAGAAACTCTCTGAATTTACCAATAAGATAAAAAGAAAATAAAAACCATGTGTCTCAAGAAAATTAAAAAAAAAAAAAAGTTGGGGCGAGGATTAGAAACTAGCGAAAGAAAAAGGGGAAAAAGCCCGATAATTTACATGTATCCTTCGTTATACTTTTTGTTTAAATCCACCCTTACCGTTAATAAAGTGTGCAAAATTGCCCTCAGCCTAAACGTCTTTCCACTATGGCACCAGACCCCCAATTAAGATAGCCAAGTCAACAACTATTTTTAAAATGTCTTTTATAATAAAATGCTGTCTCCCCTCAATCATACATCGGTTTACTAATGACAGTACATTTGCATGCAATGAATTTGATACCATAAAGTTAACAGAGACTTGTTGTTGTATGCTCAAACCATAAAAATTGATCATTGCTTTGCCTCATCAATTCTTGGTTAATAGCTATGGGCAGAAGTTGCAATCTTCTGTTTGGTCTTGCTGTTTTCATTCTTCTGCTTCATTACCATACTTCACTGGCTATTGTTCGCAATATTAGCACAGATAAAGATGCTCTTCTTGCCTTGAAATCTCACATTTCTTCTTCTGATCCTAATGATATCATAGCAAGCAACTGGTCGTCCTCCAGCCCGGTTTGCAGCTGGATTGGCATCACTTGTAGCTCGCGCCACAATAGAGTCACAGCTTTAGACATTTCTAGCATGCAACTTTATGGTACCGTTCCTCCACATGTTGGAAACCTCTCATTTCTTGTTTCCCTTGACATCAGTAACGACACTTTTCATGGAAAGTTGCCAGAAGAGTTGTCTCATTTGCAGAGGTTGAAAATGATTATTGTCGAAAGCAATAACTTTACTGGTGTCATTCCATCATTCTTAAGTCTGTTACCAAACCTTCGCGCTCTGCGCCTTTCGAGCAACCAATTTTACGGGAAAATTCCACCTTCCCTTTCCAATCTAACAAAACTAGAAAGATTGGGCGTGTCGGGCAATTTTCTTGAAGGAGAGATCCCTTAAGAACTCGGTAATCTTCGTTACATGACTATCCTAGACCTACAACTAAACCAGCTTACTGGCTCTATACCTCCATCAATCTTTAACATTACCGCAATGCGGATCATTACTCTTTTCAAAAACAATGTTGCTGGTAATCTTCCAACAACTATATGTGAAAATCTTCCAAACTTGGAAGTTCTTCACATCCCAGTTAACAACCTAGACGGTGTTATTCCACCAAACCTAGGAATGTGCAGAAAGCTTCAGATCTTGTCATTGTCTGGCAATAAGTTCACTGGAACTATACCAAGAGAGTTAGCCAACTTAAAAGATCTTACAGAATTATATCTTGGATATCAGCACTTGCAAGGTAGTGCAATAGTACTACTTTTTACAAGAAATCTAATTAAAATATTCGTCCTGCAGATTGGTACTCATATAGTGTTTTTCCACTTGACAGGAGAGATACCAGTGGAGCTAGGTAATCTAAAGAAACTGCGGTTGCTGGGATTATCCAACAACGAGTTTACGGGTACTATCCCTACAAACATTTTCAACTTGTCAGCAATGCTTGTCAGCAATGCAGTTCTTAGATCTTTCTGAAAACAGGCTTTCAGGTCGTCTACCATCCGATTTTGGCCGTGGAGTTCCCAGCTTAGAAGAATTTTCTTGCAGATCGAATAATCTGAGTGGTTCTATCTCTGCTTCAATCTCAAATTCTTCAAGACTCAGAACACTTTATCTCTCGTACAACAGTTTCACAGGTTCAGGAAAATCCTAGTTTCTGCATCTGTTAACTAATTCAATGAACATCATAAAATTTAGAACCATAAATTGACTTCATGAATGATTTACTAGTACTACTATCTTTTGTTTCTTTTCTTTTCCGCCAAATCGGTACTCATATATTTCCCCCACATGACAGGAGAGATACCGGCGGAGCTAGGTAATCTTAAGAATCTACAGTATCTGGATTTAACTGTAAACGAGTTTACTAGTTCTGTTCCTGCAAGCATTTTCAACATATCGGCACTGAGGACCCTTGGACTTGGAGTAAATAGGCTTTCAGGTACTCTACCTTCAGATTTAGGCCGTAAAATGCCCAGCCTAGAAGAACTTCTTTGTGGTGGTAATGATCTGAGTGGTTTTATGTCTGCTACTATCTCAAATTCGTCAAGACTCAGAAAACTTGGTCTCACACACAACAGATTCACAGGTCCAATTCTTGAATCACTTGGTAACTTAGAATACCTTGAGTTTGTCCTTGGGGGCGAATACTTTTTTCAGCGATTCAACATTGAGCTTCCTAACAGCTTTGACAAATTGTAGGAAACTGAGAGAGCTCAGGTTCTCTGACAATCCGTTTGATGGTGTTTTACCTCAATCTGTTGGGAATTTCTCTAACTCTCTGCAGATTTTTGATGGACAAGGTTGTAAGCTGAAGGGCTCATTCCTGAAGAAATTGGTAATATTACTGGAATGACAAGGATGAGTCTATGTAACAATAAGTTGAGTGGATATATTCCAAAAACCATCGAACGCATGCTGAAACTTCAAGAAATGTACCTACATAAAAACAAGATTGGAGGAACCATACCAGATGTTATCTGTAATTTACAGAATCTTGGAGAATTAGACCTATCGGAAAATCAGATTGCCGGTTCAGTGCCACCATGCTTAGGGACCATTACCAGTTTAAGGACACTTAATCTGGCTTACAACAGGCTGAATTCGAGATTACCCGCAAGCTTGGGAAGCCTTCGAGATATCATAGAATTCAATGTTTCGTCCAATTTATTAAGTGGGAAAATTCCTCTGGAGATTGGAAATTTGAAGGCTGCCACACTCATTGAACTGTCAAAAAATAATTTCTCAGGTAATATCCCTAGCTCTATAGGAGGTCTAGATAGATTGACCAATCTTTCTTTAGCACACAATAAATTAGATGGGCCTATTCCAGATTCATTAGGGAAAATTCTTGCCTTGGAATTCTTGGATTTGTCCTTTAACAATCTTAGTGGTGAGATTCCAAAGTCATTAGAAGCTCTTGTGTATATTAAACACTTGAACATCTCATTTAATACACTTAGTGGTGAAATTCCCACCGGTGGACCTTTTGCAAATATCACGAGCCAATCCTTCCTGTCCAATGATGCACTCTGTGGTGACTCCCGATTTAACGTGAAACGATGTCCTCCAAAATATACAAAGAAGTCAAGAAGAAAAAGAGTGCTTATAGGTTTATATACTTTGTTAGGGATGGGATCACTCTTTGCATTGGTCGTTGGATATGCGGTGTTAAGATGGAGAAAGATGAAAAAGAATGAAGATCAAGCTGATTTGTCGCTCGTTAAAGAGCATGAAAGAATTTCTTATTATGAACTTGAACAAGCAACAGAAGGATTCAGTGAAAGCAACTTGCTTGGTAATGGGAGTTTCAGCAAGGTCTACAAAGGGATACTTAAGGATGGTACCTTTTTCGCAGCAAAGGTATTCAATGTGCAATTGGAGGGTGCATTCAAAAGTTTTGATACAGAATGTGAGATGTTGCGCAACCTCCGCCATCGAAATCTTACTAAAGTCATCACTAGTTGCTCCAACCTTGATTTCAAAGCCTTAGTATTGGAATACATGCCGAATGGAACACTTGAAAAATGGTTGTATTCTCATAACTTTTTCTTAGACATGATGCATAGATTAGATATAATGATAGATGTTGCATCTTCCATGGACTATCTCCACAATGGTTATTCATCACCTGTGGTGCATTGCGACTTAAAACCAAGCAATGTCTTGCTAGATCAAGAAATGGTTGGCCATGTCAGTGATTTTGGCATCGCGAAATTGTTGGATGTAGGGGAGGATTTTGTTCAAACACGTACAATTGCAACCCTAGGATATATCGCTCCAGGTATCAGAACTTTTTACTTACATCTTTAAAATAACCTAAATAGTGCTTAGCATGTTCCTTGATCATTTTTTACCATGCATGATTGTAGAGTATGGACAGGATGGTATAGTATCCACGAGCTGCGATGTTTATAGTTTTGGCATCCTGATGATGGAGACGTTTACAAGAATGAGACCAAGTGATGATATATTTACCGGAGAATTGAGCATAAGAAGTTGGGTTAGCGATTCTTTTCCAGGTGGAATTCATAATGTGGTGGATGCTAATTTGGTACATCCAGGGGATGAACAAACTGATGCAAAGATGCAGTGTCTGCTATCTATCATGGAATTAGCTTTGAGTTGCACTGTGATGACACCTGATGCAAGAATTAGTATGGAAGAGGCTCTTTCAACACTTACAAAGATAAGGCTCCACTTTGTCAGTAGTTGCTGCTAGGTGGAATCAGCGATCGACTCTCGATTGCTGCTTCATTACCTATATATGATGGTTGTGTTGAGCTTTCAATTACGCGCAATTGTGCGTAATTGTAAGTAATGATCTGGCATGCAAGGCGGCTTTTTTCATAGTGTCGGGCCTTATTTATTGGTTATTGTTATTGCTTTTCATCTATTTTCTGGTTCTTATGCTGTTATTATTTTTATGGTTTATGTTGATGGTACGAATATATTGTCTCTTTTCATCTTCTTGAGCCGATGGTCTATCGAAAACAACCTCTCTACTCCCTCGGGTAGGGGTAAGGTCTCCCCAGACTCCACTTGTGAGATTTTATTGGATTGTTGTTGTTGTTGATCTATTATGCAAGGCTCACACTCTTGAGGTTACAAGCCTGTTTGGATTGGCTTGTTTTAAGTGCCTTTAAATCAAAATAGCTTTTAAACCATTTTGTAGTGTTTGGATAAAAAAATAAAGTGCTTTTAAGCACTTGTTTTAAGTTAAAATGACAAAAACAAGCCAAAAGCCAAAAGTTAGAATTCCTAACTTATGACTTAAAAGCTATTTTGGCTTAAAAGTCACTTAAAACAAGCCCATCCAAACGGGCTCTACATCTGTAATATTTTAAAGAGATTTTTACCTCCTATAGCAAAGGTTAATACCTTATTTATTTTAAATAAATACCATTTAAAAAAATTATATTCTACATATACCTTTTAAGGTTTATAGCAAAATATTTAATTTTGGTTACCTCCTAGCCTTAAGCCACTAAATATGCTATTCAATTACACTATTTTCTTTCTCTCTCTACTTTGATACATCTCATTCTCTTCCCCCATTCTCTGAAAATACGATGCTCAATCTCAAAATTCCTCTCACCCACACTACTTTCTTTTCATTCCGATCAATTCTTGCACCGAATATTTGAATTGCGATTTCTCTGTCATCAATTCTCGCCACGGGTTACGTTCACATATTGCCCGATGCATTCGGGAGCTTGTCTAGCCCTTGCCTTCCTGAAAAACCATGGGGTGATTTCCCTTTTGCAGGGTTTATAGCAATGGTTGCGGCAATTGGGACAATGATGGTGGATTTTTGGTAGCTATGAGTTATTTTAGGAGATCAAGAAAGGAGATTTCTCTGTTAAGGTCACTAAAAGCAAATCAAATCCCTAACCAAATCACTAAAAGCAGGTAATGAAAATAAGAAGACGCGTGTTGTACCTTTAAATCTCAAAGGTGTCGCGTGTTGTATCTTCAAATGTTGGTATGGCGGATTCGCCGGAAATTAGGGTTTGTTCTTGAACAAAGACGACGGAGTTTGGGGCTGAGCAACTTATTTTCTGTTAATATATTTCAATGTATTTTCATGTATTTCATTGTATTCATTGTCTTTTTTTTTTCCATTGTAATTCAATGTATCTCGTTGTATTCCATGTATTTCATTGTATTCACTGTCTTTTTTTTCATTGTATTTCAATGTATCGCGCTGTATTCTATGTATTTCATTGTATCCAGTGTCTCGCTATATGCCATGAATGTATTCATATATTTTTTTTTAATTAATATAATTTATGTTTTCAGATGTATTATATAACTTCTCTAAAGATTGCTATATTTTTGGGGTATTTTTCGGTTGAGAATCTTTTTTATAACTGAAAATACAAAATTTGTATGTTATAATTGAGTTTGTTGAGTTATATTAGGAGTCTGTTATGTTAATTGATTCACTTTCCGTTTTAAAAATAGTGTAATCCCCTATTTCACGCCGTGAATACAGTCGAATACACTCGAATACAACAACTGATTAGCTGGATTTCCCTGAATCACGTCTATTTTTGCTACTGTATTCATGAATACAATAGCTTAAATACATCTTATAACCACAGAAAAGGTATCTATAATCCGTAATATAACAAATGGTATCTATAGATGGCTAATTACTACTATTTTAAAACTCTTCTAGTAAGCATTAGTTTCTTGTTGGTATCAGATTTTCAACCTTTATTATTGGTTTCTATCTTTTGCTAGATATGCTTGGATGAGGAGATATTTAAATCGTTTGTAATGTTTTATTTCTTGATTTTAGGTCTATCTATTTCTAATATTTTGTAATTAATCCAAATTCCAAGTCATCTATGCTATTATGTAGAAGTGTCAATGCTATTCCAAGTCAGTTCGGCTGGTTATTTTAGAAAATTTGTACCATGCTAATTTTTCGCGTACTTTATTTTGTATAACTAATAATAGACTTTTTGAAATCGTCCCAATCATCTCAATTTTTCTCGGATATCGGTACGGTTCAAAGATCGAGCTTATCTCATCTCAGTTCAATCTTCTACCTGAATCATTTGCTGTAGCCTCCAATCATTCTTGCCGGAGAGATGCTATACAGGAAGAAATCAATGCCCAGGAAAAAAATAATAAGACTTAGTCTCATTGCCTGCAGGGAAAGAAGCCATTGGCTGCAAGTGGATTTAAAAGATCAAGCATAAAGCAGATGGCTCGGTAAATAAATTCAAGGCTAGATTAATATTGATTGATTAAGATGATTTCTTGCCTCCATTAAATGGTGTCAATTCCCAACAGAAGTTTGATTCTCAAATTGTTGTGCAATTCTTTCAACCTAACTATTTGAGTAACACCTCCTTATGTAATGTTGCTGTGTTTTACTATTACTAAAATTACGCTGCAAACAGGATAATAAATGACGATGTAAACAGGATTTTCATTAGAGCTGTCAATACCGGCTGACCTAACCTGCCCAAGCCCAGTCCACGCGGGCTTTGGCATTTGACGGACTGGGCTGGGCCCCCACTATTTTAATGGACCTTAAAATGGTCAGCCCAACCCAACCCTATATGGGTGACGGACTAGCCCAGCATTTTTAAAAAGAGCAATTTATGCAAAATACCCATTAAACTTAAATGAATTACCCTTTCCTACCCATTTGAAAACTATTTACAATATATACCTACCAAATTAAAACTAACTACTCCTACCTACCCACCCATCCTAGCTTCTTTTTACCCATTTGGCTTAGATTAGCTTAATTTGGCTTGGCTTTATTTCGCGTCACTTGAATTGGCTTGGCTTGATTTGGTTTGGTTTGGCTTTGTTTTGACTTGAAAAATTGGCTTGGCTTGGCTTGGCTTATAGTAGCTTAGTTTGATTTCATTTGACTCAGTATTAAAATAATGGATAGGGAAAAAAAATGGGTAGAGGCATGCAAATACTTTCCGCCCCGTGCGTACTTGCTAAACTTCCCCTTTTTAAAATTATTTTTCATATTCTTAAAAATATAAATTTTAACCTAAAATGCAATATTAACAAAGATGTCTTAACATCTTCGTTTTTATCTAAATGTATAATTAGTTAGACATTAAGAAATAACTAAAATTTTAAGAACCAAAAAATATTTATATTCACATAAAAAAGATTACTAATTTGAGATTACACTACTCTTCTTGTTATTTTAGTTTCCTATAATTTTTTTTAAATTTTTAATTAAATACGTTATTAAGCGCATGGGCCGGCCTCACGGGCTACGGGCTTACTTGGGCCGCCCTTAAAAACCTTGTTTTTAAATAGGCTCCAAAAAATTTAGCCCAACTCTACTAAATCACAGGCTAGATTGGGCTGGCCTAACCCATATTGACGGCTTTAATTTTCATAGTAGAAAATGACAATGAAAGTGTCAATATCCAACTTCAAAACTTCAAAACTGATAACAAATGTTAATCTCCAGGCATATTCAAGACTATAGATACATTAATAGAGGCTCTGGGCACAGATTGTAGTCCCTGAGTAGCAGCAGCTCCTTGTGTTGAACAACCATCACTGCACTGAATTACTAGCTTCTCCAACATACAAGCATTCTTTATCATATGAGTTACGAGTCTGATTTCGCGCTCTTTTCCGGTAAACCCTCTAATCCGCACCCGTCTCAGATGATGAGTAAAACTATCTGCCAACTCTTTCATTTCCCAAAACCAATACTCCAGAGGAAAAGCGGATTCATAATCTACAGTCTTCCCAACCTGCATCATTGGTTGGGGGGGGGGGGGGGGGGGGAATAAGTTTCACAAGTATTCTCAAATAAAATCCAGATTCTCTCCTTGAGCCGAGGGTCTATCGGAAACAACCTTTCTACCTTTATAAGGTAGGGGTAAAGTCTGCATACACACTACCCTCCTCAGATCCCACTTTGTGGGATTACACTGAGTTTGTTGTTGTTGTTATTATTGTAGAAACTCCAGAATCTCTCCTTGAGCCGAGGGTCTATCGAAAACAGTCTTTCTACCTTCATAAGGTAAGGGTAAGGTCTGCATACACACTACCCTCCTCAGACCCCAATTTGTGGGATTACATTGGGTTTGCCGTTGTTATTATTGTAGAAAATCCAGAATCTAAAGTGGATTCACAACTAATGTGATCTTAATAATTGTATATCTATACCAATTATATGTGTCATATATACATCATTCAAGTCAAAACTAATAGTAGGTTTTATTGAACCAACAGAACCCGCCATATCCGTCTACATATTATCAAGTCCTTGAAAATAAATATACTAACCTGATTAGTGATATCAAGCGTTTGAAGATGGCTCCACACCCTGAAGATGTAGTTAAGCACAATATTGTCATTCATGTTGTTCAAGTCTAAGCTGGTGCATAACACACGCACCTCGGTCAAAGGGATTCCGTGCTCGTAGCGTTCATAATCTCGACACTAGATCCAATAAATAAATGAATATATACATGTCAATTATCAAGTTTCAACAAATACTGAATAACAAAGAAATTGTGCGAAAAATTAACTCAAAAAAAAAAAAAAA
>NC_031996.1:505557-636488 GCF_001879085.1 Nicotiana attenuata | reverse complement strand
CAAGGTCATTGCCTATGCTTCGCGGCAGTTGAAGATTCATGAGAAGAACTATCCGGTTCATGATTTGGTGTTGGCAGCCATTGTTCACGCGTTGAAGATTTGGAGGCATTATCTGTATGGCATGGCATGTGAGGTGTTCACGGATCACAAGAGTCTGCAGTATTTGTTCAAGCAAAAGGAGTTGAATTTGAGGCAGAGAAGGTGGATGGAGCTGTTGAAAGACTATGATATCACCATCTTATATCATCCGGGAAAGGCTAATATGGTGGCCGATACTTTGAGTAGGAAGTCAGCCAGTATGGGTAGTCTTGCTTATATTCCGGCCGGTGAGAGACCGCTTGCTTTGGATGTTCAGGCTTTGGCCAATCAGTTCGTAAGGTTGGATGTTTCTGAGCCCAGCTGTGTGTTAGTTTGCACAGTCGCTTGTTCTTCATTATTGGAGCGTATCCGAGATCGACAGTATGATGATCCCCATTTATGTGTCCTTAGAGACACGGTGCAGCACGGAGGTGCCAAGCAGGTTACCTTAGGTGATGATGGAGTTTTGAGATTGCAGGGTCGAGTTTGTGTGCCCAATGTGGATGGTCTTCGAGAGTTGATTTTAGAGGAGGCCCATAGCTCCCGGTACTCTATTCATTCGGGCGCCGCGAAGATGTATCAGGATTTGCGGTAGCATTATTGGTGGAGGAGAATGAAGAAGGACATCGTCGCATATGGCTCGGTGTTTGAATTGTCAGCAGGTTAAGTACAAGCATCAGAGGCCCGGTGGTTTATTTCAGAAGATTGAGATTCCTGAGTGGAAGTGGGAGAGTATCACTATGGACTTCGTTGTTGGACTCCAACGGGCTCAGAAGAAGTTCGATGCAGTGTGGGTTATTGTTGATAGGCTGACCAAGTCGGCATATTTCATTCCTGTGGCAGTCTCCTATTCTTCCGAGAGGTTAGCTGAGATCTATATCCGGGAGATTGTTCGTATTCATGGTGTGCCCTTGTCTATCATTTCGGACCGAGGTACGCAGTTTACCTCACATTTCTGGAGAGCAGTTCAGCGAGAGTTGGGCACACGGGTTGAGTTGAGCACAATATTTCATCCTCAGATGGACGGGCAGTCCGAGCGGACCATTCAGATTTTGGAGGACATGCTCCGAGCTTGTGTCATTGACTTTGGAGGCTCGTGGGATTAGTTTTTGCCTCTAGCAGAGTTTGCCTACAACAACAGCTACCAGTCGAGTATCCAGATGGCTCCTTATGAGGCTTTATATGGTAGGCGGTGTCTGTCGCCGGTTGGATGGTTTGAGCCAGAAGAGGCTCGATTGTTGGGTACGAATCTGGTTCAGGATGCCTTGGACAAGGTCAGGATTGTTCAGGATAGGCTTCGTACAGCTCAGTCCAGGCAAAAGAGCTATGCCGATCGCAAGGTTCGAGATTTGGCTTTCATGGTCGGTGAGCGGGTATTGCTTCGAGTGTCGCCTATGAAAGGCGTGATGAGATTTGGGAAGAAGGGCAAGCTTAGCCCTAGGTTCATTGGCCCGTTTGAGATTCTTGATCGAGTGGGAGAGGTGGCTTACAGACTTGCGTTGCCGTAGAGCTTATCAGCCGTGCATCCAGTATTTCATGTGTCCATGCTTCGGAAGTATCACGATGATCCATCCCACGTGTTAGATTTTAGCACTATCCAGTTGGACAAGGACTTGTCTTATGAGAAGGAGCCGGTAGCTATTCTAGACCGGCAGGTTCGTCAGTTGAGATCGAAGAGTTTTCCTTCTGTTCGTGTTCAATGGAGAGGTCATCCTGCTGAGGCATCGATCTGGGAGTCCGAGTCCGATATGCGCAGTTCGGGCGCGTAACCGGAAAGCCAATATGTGAAAAACTGTGAAAAATGATAAATCTTGACTATAAAATGAATTAAGTTGACTTCGGTCAACATTTTGGGTAAACGGACCCGGACCCGTGATTTGACAGTCCCGGAGGGTCCATAGGAAAATATGGGACTTGGGCGTATGCCCGGAATTAATTCCGAGGTTCCAAGCCCGAGAAATGAATTTTTAAAGAAAATTGTTTTCTGAAATTATTTATGAGATTTGGAAATGAACTGTGATTAGAACTTGATGGTATCGGGCCCGTATTTTGGTTCCGGCACCCAGTACAGGTCTTATATGTGATTTAAGATAAGTCTGTGGAATTTGGTAAGAAACGGACTTGAAACGACGTGAATCAGATCATTTTTGAGAAAATTGGAAATTTGAAGTTCTTAAGAAAATTTCATGATTTTGATGCTAAATTCATAGTTGTTGATGTTATTTTAGTGATTTGAATGCACGAGCGAGTCCGTATGATATTTTTAGGTTGGTGTGCATGTTTGGTTTGGAGCCCCGAGGGCTCGGGTGAGTTTTGGATAGGCCACGGGTTTGATTTTGGACTTGAGGAATTGCAGATTTTCAGCTGTTGCACTGCAGGCCTGCAGGCTTCGCATTTGCGAAGCCTGGCTCGAAAATGCGATATCGCAAATGCGAGGGGCATATCGCAAATGCGAAAGAAGCCCAGGCCAGCCTATCCTCGCAATTGCGAGGATTCTATCGCAAATGCGATACTCTCCCTTTTAGCCAGTCGTCGCAAATGCGACGCATCCTTCGCATTTCCCACTTCGCAAATGCGAACCTGTTTTCGCAAATGCAAACATTAGCAGGGGTCGGGGTTCGCAATTGCAATCCCTGTTCGCAATTCCCACATCTGCAACCTGCAAATTTTTATACTTAGCAGAAAATCAACCATTTTTCACATCCCTTCAAAACATAAACTCCCTAGGGCGATTTTTCAGAACAACTCTTCTTCTGAATCGATTGTAAGTCAATTTTAACTCGTTTTCTTCAATCATTAACATCTTTTAACATGATTTCAACTTAAAATCAATGATTTTCAAGGGGAAAATTGGATGTTTTGGGTAGAACCTAGGTTTTTCAAAAATTGGGGATTTGGACCTCGATTTGAGGTTCGATTTCAAAACAAATTATATATTTGGGTTCGTGGGGAAATGGGTAATCGGGTTTTGGTTCGAACCTCGGGTTTTGACCATGTGGGCCCGGGGGCGATTTTTGACTTTTTGGGTAAAACTTTAGAAAACTCATTTTCATGCATTAGAATTGATTCATTTAGCGTTTATTGATGTAATTAAGTAACTTGTGACTAGATACGAGCGAATTGGTGGTGGAATCAAGGGGTAAAGCGATAATTGAGACGTGAATTGTGTTCGTAGCATCGAGGTAAGTGTTTGGTCTAACCTTAGCTTGAGGGATTAGGAGTCGAGTCTTATTTGCTATCTGGTATTTGTCGAGTGCGACGTATAGGCATGGTTACGAGTATCTATACGTTTGTGTCAAGCATGCCCGTGAGTCTTATATTGTGATTCTTATGACTTTGTTGTATTGTTCATGCTTTGGTGATGATTTCTATTGTTGGCAAAGTTTGGGAAGTAATTGTGACATTGAATATTGAGGAGCATTGGCTCAAGTCGTTTAATGAAATGTGGCAATGTAAGAGGTAAATTGAACCCTATTAGAGCATTGGCTCAAGTTGTAAAGTGAGTTGTGAAATAAAAGTGAAAAAGAGAAAAGCATGTCTCCCTTGCCGGGATATTGTTGTTGTTTTGATGTTGTCCCTTGCCGGGATATTATTTTTGTTTTGATGTTGTCCTTTGCCGGGACTTGTTGTTGAATTATTGCTCCCTTGCCGGGATTCTTATTGTAACTTCTTTTATTTCCTTGCCCTATTGTTTGTGATTGTTGTTTGGGTGAGGAAGAGAGTTAAAGCACGAAGGGTGATGCCGTGTATTGTTTTGGTGAGAGAGTGTTAAAGCACGAAGGGTGATGCCGTGTATGATTTGTGAGGAAAGAGTGTAAAACACGAAGGGTGATGTCGTGCCGCACGATGTACCATTCCGTGCCGATTATAATGATTATGTGGTGAGAGCGAGAGTAAAAGCACGAAGGGTGATGCCGTGCACATTTTCATTACTTGATTGCTTTGGTGAGGACGAGAGTAAAAGGACGAAGGTGATGCCGTGCACTTATTATCTTCTGGATCTTTGTTGATATCCGAGATATATTGTTTCTTCCATTTACCTGTTGTCTTTCTATTCTGAATTGATAACTCCCCCGCAGCATGCTACCCCTCCCATACTTGACTATTTATTTATGTACTTCTTTTTCCGCTGTATATAGTTGAATTGCACAGGTTTATTTGGTAGTCTGGTCCTAGCCTCGTCACTACTTCGTCGAGGTTAGGCTAGGCACTTACCAGCACATAGGGTCGGTTGTGCTGATACTACACTCTGCACTCTTTTGTGCAGATCCCAGTGTTGTTGACTTTGGATCGTAGATTGAGTGACTACCTTCAGTCCACGCGGAGATCCAAGGTAGACCTGCAGGCGTCCGCAGGCCCTGGCGTCTCCCTCTATCCCTTTATTCCTGTTTCATTTTCTTAATTCAGAAACAGTGTATCGTTTATTTTTCAGACTTTGTATGTAGTATTCTTAGATCATTTGTGAAACTGTGACACCAGTTCTAGGCAGTTGAGGCTCAAACAGTTATTTTGGATACATGTTCAGATATTCTATTGCTTCTCTTCCGCTTACTTTAAATTTTCCGCTGTTTTCACATTATTATTTTTAATTGTTAATGAGTATAAGATGGGTAAAAAGGTAATTTGTTATATTCGGCTTGCCTAGCTCACATTAGTAGGCGCCATCACGACTCCCGAGGGTGAAAAATCCGGGTCGTGACAGAAACAAACAATGATCGAAAAAGAATGCAACGCAACAATTTAGGTCTTTGGTAATTTTACTAACAGAAATCAAGTTAAAGGCCAAGTTTGGTAGACTTAATACATATGATAGGGTAATAGAGGAAGTTGGTTTAATAGTCCTAGATCCAACACTGCTACAAGTTGATCCATCAGCCACAGTAATCGGAGAGGGTGCTTTATGTGAGCAAAAGCTAGAAAAAATATTTGGATTACCTGTCATGTGATTTGTGGCACCTGAATCGATCGCCCATTTATTGGAAGAGGTGATAAGACATGTTTTATCTGACCCAACAAAGGCAGTAACTGAAGAATATTCCTTAACTGACTTATGATATTGAAGGAATTTTAGAAACTCATCCGAAACCAAGATTGTTGGACTAGGAGTTGTTGCATTATTATTCTTTACCATCATTTTTTCGTTGCAATAACAAACTGATTAAACTAACAGAGGTCCCCAAGCTAAAAGATACCCAAACAAATCCTGGTAGATACGAAATCAACAATCTATTGAACAGGATTCAACTTTAATAATCCACTCAACCAAATCAGATTCAAGAATTCTTCCGCTTCTTCTTCAGTTACGGCTTTCTTTACTGGTACTGGATTATCTTTGGCAGTTTTGGGTCCTCTCAGCTCTTCAGGGGCAAAGCATCCTCCTGAACGAGTCAGCCCATGGGTTTCACAAACTTCTTCTTTCACTTCCTTCCCCTTATATGTCACTGTCATTCGGCCGTAATTCCAAGGAACGGCCTTTTCACTGATAACTGATAACTGAGTCACTGGCCTGATAATAACCGGCTCTGTTCAGGCCGCTTTCACGATCACAACGGGCTTGGTAGCTACCCCCGGCACCACCACTTTAGCTGGCTCTTGCTTTACTATAACACTGCTCGAAGGCTCTTTTTCCACCACAACTAGTTCCTGTTTCATCACCACAACTGGTTCACTAACTGTTTCCTCCGCCTTGATCAATGTCCTTCCGCTAGTTGGTTTCTCGTTTGGACTGTCCTCACTAGCCCTGATCACCATTACGGTTTGCGAAGGCTTTTTATGCTCTCCCTTTTGTACTAACTAAATCATATGGGTCTCGTGATGGGTTGGCAGTGGATTCTGATTGATGTTAGGCGTCTCTGGAGCCTGCACCTCAATTCGGCGGGTGTCGATGAGCTCCTGGATGGCCGTTTCAAATGCTAGCATTTTTCTGTGTCATGCCCTGGAGCACCCGAGCAATACTCGCAACTCACCGAGTGGTCCAGGTTCCTTGGGGGAGGATTTGGCAATTTGGGTTCAATCGGACTCAACATGCCCAACTGTCTCAATCTGTGGTATAGGCTGGTGTAAGATTCACCCAACGGAGTGAAAGTCTTCTTCTTCTGCAGCCTATCATTCTTGGAGGCAAGGTTGGGTCGAAAATCGGTTCCAGTGGGGTTTTTGTAGGCTCTTGGAGGTGGGTAGGTGTTTTGGGGAATTAGGTAAATATTTTGTGGGGTGGGTGAGCGCCATTGCGCGTGGGTAGGAGGTTGGGGGTATGTCTGGGCATGGTGGACAGAGAAGTGAGGATCGGGAGGTGGGTAATAGTGTTGCCATGGGATATATGGGGTGTGTGGGTAGGTTTGGGGATGGGGTCGAGGTCGGTTGTGATATGGTGATGGGCCCCTGGACCAAGCTCTCGACTCAACTACTGCAACATCTTCTTTCTTTTTCTTTCCCAATACCCCTCCAGTGCCGCTCTGGATAGCCTGGGTTGTTGCCTTGATCGCCGAATAGCTCATAATTTTGTTGGATTTAAGCCCCTCTTCCACCATACTTCCCATTTTTACTACCTCGTTAAAAGATTTTCCCACTACTGACACCAAGTGACCATAGTAGGTGGGTTCCAGAGCCTGTAAGAAGTAATCAACCATCTCGCTTTCTTTCATTGGAGGATCGACTCTTGCCGCTTGTTCTCTCCATCGGAAACCGTACTCTCTGAAGCTTTCCCCGGGCTTTCTCTCAATTTTAGTCAGTGACAGACGGTCCGGGATAATTTTGAGATTATACTGAAAGTGGCATGCAAACGCCTGGGCCAAATCATCCCAAGTGTACCATCGAGCATGATCCTGTCGAGTGTACCATTCCAAGGCTGCACCACTTAGACTTTGACTGAAGTATGCCATTAATAACTCGTCCCTTCCCCCAGCTCCTCTCATTTTACTGCAGAATCCCCTTAGATGTGCCACCGGATCACCGTGTCCGTCATACAAATCAAACTTGGGTAACTTGAATCCTGCAGGTAACTGAACATCGGGAAACAAGCACAAATCCTTGTAGGCCACACTCACTTGACCTCCGAGACCCTGCATATTTCTGAATGACTGCTCTAAGCTCTTGACCTTTCGTATCATCTCCTCCTGCTCAGGGTTCTTGGGAGGCTTCTCTACTTCAGTTGAGAGATCAAAACGGGGAGTGTAGGAACATGGTTCTGGTGGTTTGAAGGTGGGTTCGGGTGGGTAATATTGGTTATCATGGGTTTGGAACAAAGGTTTGCTAGAGGATCTGTGTAAGGCGGCAGGTGGAGGAGCCACAAACACAGGGGTGACTGGTGGTGGAGGGCATTGGATTTGTTTGGGTGGTGGAGGTGGTGGTGCTTGGGAGGTGGTTCTGTAGTACTGTTGATAAGTAGGAAAGGATGGAGATGAATTCACTGTGGGAGGATCCCGAGGCTGAGCTAACGGTGGGATGTAGGCATGGTTAGCAGGGTAAGCTGGTGGTGGGTGTCCCTTTGACCAGGCCTGGTACATCTCGACCATTTGCTGCTTCAGTTTATACATCTCCTCCTTCAATTGACATCTAATTCTTGCTCCTCCCTAGACGGGTCGACAATGCTTGCTTCTAACTCCTGGTTGACCATGTTTGACTTGTCCTTAGAGCGGGTGTTGTAGGAATGGGTTGCCAGAATGCCAGTCAACTTAACCACCTGCCTGGACTCATTATCAACAACAACTTTGTTAGCGGTTAGAGCATTAATAAATAGGTATCCGCACATTTGGGGAATGAATGCACCTAAGCAGTTAACCATTTCTATTATGCCTTTGCTTGGTTGCATGCGTCGTCCCGGCTTTCTGTTTCTTTATTTGCTAGGCCTTTTCTTTGCTTTATCCTCTCACTCTTCCCTCTTGTTTTCATTGTTTGTTTCTTGCCTTTCCCTCTTTTCTTTTGCTTTTCTTTCTAATTTTTCCTCTCTCTTTTTTCCTATTTTCCCTCTTAGCTTGGCCTTTCTTGTTCCTACTCTCCTTTCCTCAAAATTGTTTTTCCATTCTTTCTTTCCTTTTCTCTTTCCCTCTTTTATTCTCTCTTGTTTGCCCTTTTTGTTTTTGGGTTACGGTCGAATCCTATGGAGATTGCATACGTATCATGACCCCGCATGAATCAGACCAAGCGTAGTTCTTGCAAATAAACGCGAAAATAAGGAAATAATATTGGAATTTTTCAAATTTCATTAATAAAACCCCAACTACAAAGCTACTAGATTACTTGTTGTTCTTGAAAAGGAAACTACAAAAACAGATTCAAAACAACAAAATACAGACTCAATGATTAAAACTAGATCAAGAATACATCAAAGCTTCAAATCCTGGGGCCCGCGGGGCATCATTCTGCATCGCCGCGGGCCTGCGTGCAAGACCCCTTTGTAACTGCTCCAAATCATGCATAACCTAACGAACAAATATCATCACTGTAGCAAAGAAAGTGGTACGACCCATTCTTTCGCCGGCCTGACATTTCATGACAATATAATCTGCAATGCCTCTAATTCTTTCCCTGATCTGGCCTTTTTCCTTGAGGAGTCAGCTTATCTGCTGGTTGCGAGCCTCTAGCACCTGAGAATCCTGGAAGTGATGGTCTTGTAGCAATTTTGTTTCCTTTTCCATCTCGGTGATTAACCCATAGCATTGTTCCCTCTCGGCCTGAAATTCTTTATCTCGCTGAGCTGCCTTATCTTCAATGGTGTTCATTTTTCTTTTCAGATTAGCAATGGTTCCCTCATAATTTCTTTTCATTTGTTGCACAAATTGGGCTCTTTCCTCTGTCTTCTTTGCCCACTGTGTCGAATTCTTGCCATGTTCCCTTCAGATTTCTCCAATTCTTCCTGGCATTCTAAGATTTGCTTCTTCAGCCCTTTTATCAACCTCTCATCGGACCGACTTCTTTCTTGATTTTTAGCAGCTATTTTCATTTGTTGGATTTGAGCCTTGAGAGCTTCATTCTCTTGGGTCAGTTTCTTTTTGTCACCTTCATCGGCTGCGGCTTGCAAGCTGTTTTCAAACCGGAGATCCTGAACCTGTTTTTCCAATGCTCCTATTCGGGCCCTGTACTCCTTTTCTTTGTCTAACCAATCCCATTGCACTTGGGCCTCGTTAGTGAATTGTTGTACGTGTGGCCTTTTGGCGGGTCTCTCAAGAATTTGAATATCTTTTACCAAACCAGACCAAGTATTTGGGATCTACTTCGCCTTTAGCTCGATCCTGTACCATAGTCTTAGGCTCAAGGTACCTGCACTCATTCCATATCTGTCGGATTTTCCCTTCCGGAAATGCAGCTTTTGGACCCAACTTAATGGTTTGTCCGCTCAAGTCTTCATCATTGTGAACAGTTTGGAATCTTCCTAGTTGCCTCAGAACTCGGTAAGGAGCGTAAGGTTGGATGCTTCGAATGCCCATCAAAAGAATATAAGGTACTTCTGTCGATGTGTACACAGCCTCAGTAGCGGGAAGCCACCCGAAAGCCTATTCAACTTTATCCGCAGTCAAAGATCTCAAGCATGACAACCAAGCCTCGGTGCCCTCGGGGAACTCAATACATGTTACCCGGGTTCCAAACTCCTCGATACAGCTCAGCCCGGTTAAACCATAGTTCATATACCCCGTGCGATGACAAAGGTGCTCCTGTATCCATAACTGTAACAACAGATTACAACCCTGAAAGAATTTTACACCCTTTCGGCATAAGGTCAAAGCTCGATACATTTCTGCCACAATTAGGGGAACTACCGTGCTGTTAGACTTCTTTATAGCAACATCTAACATTCCTACAAGGCCAATATCTATGTGACCGTCTTTTCGTGGACAGATCACGACCCCCAGAAAAGCTACCATGAAAGCCAATCCCCGCCGGGCCTCCCATTTATCTTTGTTCCCGGCGTGTGTCAAACCGGTGTTAGGCTCCTCGAAACCTCGCGGGTTGCCGTATCGGTGGTATAAGAAATGGAGTGTGCAACACCCTTCTGCTAGATGCTTATCTTGAATGTCCCGACTAATGTTCAATAAATCCAGAAATCTGTGGAAGGGTTACCGGTCTCGGCACCAACGGATATCGATCCCTGAGGTTCCCATTAAGACCCGCAATCTCCTCTAGTGTGGGTGTAAGCTCGAAGTCCGAGAACCGGAATACGTTACGAGTTGGGTCCCAAAAAGGTAACAATGCTTCAATAATATCCGTTCTTGGCTTAATGTTCAACAGTCCGACGAGGCCACCTAGAATCTTTACCACTGTTTCCCTGCTACCTTTTCCTAAGTCGTTCCACCACATGTGAAGCTTCAAAGGGATCTCACTCAGGACTGAGAAGGTTTCGATGTTAACCGTGGTCATCTTGCACATTTATTTAAAGGAATTTAAGGAAAAGTGTGACTATTTTAAGAAAACTGGCTATTTAATAACTCATTTTGACTTAAAAAGAAAAAGTGGCTATTTCCGAAAAAATTTTATTTAAGAAAATAAAGACTCGGTTTTGCAAATAGGGTCATTCAGCACTTCCGGGAGGGAGATTTTAAGGTTGTGCCCGCAAACCATTTAAAAATGACTCAGGGTGGCTGTTCTTGCAAAAACAGCCTTCCGGCGCCCTCTTGGGGACATTCGGCTTATTTTAAACAAGAATGGCGTCACCCGACTTATTTTTGACAAAAATTAAAGTTTTGGTATTTTTTGGCTATTTTTGCAAAGGGGAGGTTGGACCCGATGAGGGTTGCCTACGTATCTCACGCCCGGTGAGAATCAAACCAGCGTGTCGGTCAAATTTGTCAAAACCAAATATATTTTTTGAACAATCTCTTTTTTTTCAAATATTTTCCTTTTCTTTTTTCAAAAATCCGGCAGCATTTTGGTACTATTTGGGCATTGGTTTTTCAAAACTAGCGGTTACCCTCACTTAGCCGTAACACTGTTATTACCTTTTTCATCTTCTCTCATTACATACAAGCCGGTCAACATGCAAAGCCGAGCAAATAAATGCGCAAGTAGCACGTAAGATGCATCAGGATGGTCTTTTCATTTCAGGTCACCTGTCCTAGACGGACCCAACCCCTGTGTTGAGTCCCCTAAGTCAAATGTACATGACGCAAACAAATGTTCCTACTGGGGATCCGGCATCAGGTTTTGTTCTTCTAGGTTTAAACCCTAGGTTTATTGGTCTAGACCTGGCTTACCCGAGCGGACAACTCGGGCCGAGGGGGAGGCAGCGTACCGGGGATACAGAAGCTCCGCCGGCTTAGCAACTTATCCAAACCTCGTTCTAAATTGGGAAAGACTCTAAACAGAAGAGAAGCTACACGAAGTGCACCCTTCTCCATGATGTAGAAGACTCAAAGAGAGGAAGGGATTCGCGATAGTTTATATACAATTCAACAAATATCAAAGCGGTAAAATATTTAGCACATATAGCATGGAACATGTAGAAAAATCAGATAAAGCCAAATATAACAATTTAAGTGAGCTCGAATTCTTGAACCCTGAACCGAAATTCTGGGTTCTTATCCCCAGCAGAGTCGTCAGAGCTGTCACACCTCCTTTTTCTACTACACCCCCGGAAGAGTAAAAAAGGGAGTTATTTCCAACTTGAAGTGACAATCGAAACGGGATTATTTTATTAAAAGATTCAGAGTCGCCACTTGGGAGATTTATGGTGTCCCAAGTCACTGATTTAAATCCCGAATCGAGGAAAAGAATGACTCTGTTTAACAGTCGCGAACCAGAAATCCGGGTAAGGAATTCTGTTAACCCGGGAGAAGGGGTTAGGCACTCCCGAGTTCCGTGGTTCTAGCACGGTCGTTCAACTGTTATATTTGGCTAAAGTCTGATTTTAATACATGTTATCCTATTGTGCAATTTTAGAATTATTTAACCGCTTTTAATTAAATCTTTTAAGAAAGTGAACGTCGTTTAAAAACATATTTTTGGATCACGTCACATGAAATGCACCCGTATCCTTGACACATTTTTATTCAACGTTTTGGGATTTGGATTTGGGTTGCATGAAATGCACAATAGGAAAGTAAGATTATTAAAAAAAAGCGCGCCTAAAGTAACTAACATGTTATTATCTTTGCGGGAGGCCGTGAAAATTCGCTAAACGGCACGTCCCGAATGCTAAGTGTTTTAATATAAATTTTTAAAGAGGGCCACGCAATTTATGAGTTTTGTTTGGCGTGGCGCGCCTCGTTTTATTTAAAGGCCATCCTAAAGAGACTATTGTTTTCTAGTATGGAATGTCTCTAAAAGGGCTCTAATTGGTTAACAATATGGATTGCTATTAGTTAAAGTAATTAAGGACTTTGGGCCTCAAGTTCAAGTCCACACTTGAACAAGAGGCAAACCTCTTAACTCAAGGATGCTACTTAACTAGAAGGCCCAAACCCTACCAGACTATATGAAAGAGGCTAATCTTATTACATGAAACAGGCCTGAATTGATAAAAGAGGACTCGAAGTCCAATTAGAGAAAGCGGCCACGATTTTATATTAAAGGATCTGCATAATTGGGCCTCATAATTGAGCCCAGATTCAGGGCTCTCACGGCTAAGGGGAAAAGAGCGCATGATCGAATCCCAGAGGCCCCAAAAGGTGCAGGTTCACTCATACTATATCCAATCCTCATTGCACGCCACTGGTTTTAGAACATGAAATATGATCTCGCCTTTACCACTAAATAATATGCAGCTTTAAATTCTGGGAAACTAAATAACAATACCACTTAATCTTCAGAAACACAACGAAAGAAAACTCAAACACTTCTGAAAATTAATACTTGACGGCCAGAAGATTACAATACCTATGTTTGAATATTGAACAATTCATTAAATCTAGAATAAAGCCCACATTAAGCTTAATTTCATGGATACTCTTAAACCAACAAAAGATAAGTTCTACGACTAAAGTGAGAAAAGCTAAATATGAATGAACCGTATTAGACCTAAACCCTGAACCAACAATTCTGAAAGATGATAAACTAAATGACTTCAAGCTATAAGAATCAATACCCTTATCACCTCAACATATTTAGAAGTTCAAACAGTCCCCAAATCATTACATTCAATTAAATGCAAACTCCAAATCTTAGAATAAAATATACCATTAACTATACAACTAACTAATCTATGAAAATTAATCAACAAACGAAACATCACTCAAATCATGTAGAAATCATGAAGATGCACTGAAAGTCCAGCATATGAATCCCTCATCATTTCTACCGATAATTACAAACCAATTATGTAAGGCTAACTTAGACAAGAGGGTCGCAATAGACTAGAAAACAAATCAGAAAAATCAAAAATGGAAAGGTTCTCATGCTTCAATTCTCCAATTGATTCATTTCTCAAGTTTTCAACATCACAATCAGCAGGGTTACAGAATGGTGTACCTGGGAAAGTAAAAATGAAAGGAAAGAGAGGGGATCAGCAGATCAGAACAGCAATCAGCATGTACATCAATAGAAACCAGCAGAATCAGCTTAACCAGAGGACTATGGATGCAGTAAATACAGCCTTACTCGAGCAATTACTAAAAATAAACTTCAAAACCCAAGCTTCAACCACCAATTTCAATCCATTTAAGCTATATTCATCAGAATATCTTTTTAGAAATGAAAAGACCTAAGAAATCACTGGAGTATCTGAATGAAACAGTACTTTTTGTTTTGTTTTCAGCCTTTTCCTGATTTTCAGGGTTTTTTAGCTCTCAAAAACCTTTCTAAAATAGTAAACTTATGCAGCTCTTTTTTTCTGGATTTTTAGCTCCTAAAACTCTACCTTCTCAGGCAAGAAAGACTGCCTTTATAGGCAAGTAATTAGGGCAACCCCTGCAGGTTTTGTTTTGCCTTTTAGTCCCTTTTATTTTCACTTTTCAGACTATTTAGTCTCTTATTTATTCACTTGCTACCCAAGTCACTACACCTATTTTTTGAATTTCAACTTAAAACCCCATCTAGAAGGTCCTAGGGAGTTCCATTTTCAGTTACTATCAGATTCCTTATGTTGAATTACCCATATTACCCTTTTTGGTTCTGAAAATTACTAACTAAATTAGCCCCTTTTACCCTGGTCTACTAACCCTAACCCTTCTAAACTAACCATGGTTAAACCAACACTTCTGAAAATCAATTAGCTAAAACCAAATTCAAATGAAATAAAGCTCTTGAATCTAAATTAACCGCTGAACTCCAGATTTAAAACTAACAAAAACTGAAGAAATGAACAAAACCAAAACCAAAACAGTATGAAAAGGGAAAATCGAACACAGGCAAGTAATGGTAATCCATGAATAGGCGGAAAGATTAATCGAACTATCAAACTAACTAATCGAAAATAAAATTACAGAACTAAGATACTGCAAAGATGAACGAATTAACAGGAGACTGATTTTAAAACAAAGAATACGAATAATAAAAGAAAGAAAAGAGAACTCACTGATGTAGAACTTAGACAGCTACTGGACTTTGATTCGAGTCCCAAAATGATGCTACGCGTTTGTTCTTTGCCAAGAACAAACGGAAGCATTATTTTGGGGCCTCAAATCGACTCTTGGATTCAAGAAATTGGAGCAGAAATCGACATCTTGAATTTCTAGGGATCTGCCCTCTTAGATTTAAAATTCGAGGAGGTGGGGAATGATTTGAAAGAAAATAATTAGGGTTTTGGGAAGAGGGAAGTGAGGGGAATGTGGGGTGTAGTTTTGAGGAGGTTTGGAGGCGGCGGAGGCGGTGCCTAGGATTTTGACTATTCAAGGGGATTGACTGGGATTTGAGGGAAGTAGATTGGGGGGTTGGAATAGGGAGGGTGAGAGGAACTCATGGTGTAAATTTGGTGGTATTTGGTGGCCGGCCGCCGCCGTGGGGCGATTTCCTGCGGCGGTCCAGGGCGGCAGACGGCGGAGCTGGGAAGGGCGGTGATCTGATGATGGGTGGGATGAGAGAGATGGCTTGGGGGGTAGGTAGGGTTTGGACATTTATATATTAACCATACCCATACTTCCACACCGTTGGATCTAAAAACCTAGACGACCCAGATCTCTTTGGCTTGAAACGGTGTCGTTTTGGGCACTGGGGGGGAGGGGGGGCTGGACCGGATCTAGGCGTGATTTTGGGCCTGGACCAGGGGTAACTTGGGCGGGTATTGGGGTTTTGGCTCGGGCTGGGCATCAAAGACCAAAGATTAGCCCAATTTTAATTAAAGGCTCCATTCTTTTAATTTTCTTTTTGCTTTTTCTTTTCAAATTAAAACAAAACTAAAATTAACCCCCTAATTATATTAAGCTATAATTAATAAACCAACCTATTAATAAAAATGCTAATTTAAAGAAAACTAATAAAATTCAAAGCTAAAATTCAAACCAAGCAAAATCAAATCAATTTTTGTGATTTTTGTATTTTTTGTAAAATCCTAGTTACTAATTAATCTAAAAATATGTAAAATTAAATTCTAAATGCAAATTCAATATATTTTTGTATTTTTCGTTAATTGAAAATGACATAAGCATGCACAAACAAATGCAAATAATTAACAAAAAAATCTCACGAGAATCCAGAAAATTGCAAACACTGAAAGAAACTATTTGTTTTAAATTTATGGGAATAATTCATATAGGGCAAAAATCACGTGCTCACAAATATACTGGCGTATTTTCCGGGTTTTGAACAGTATTTTCGCTCAGATTTATCTTTACATGAAAAGTGGCTAAATTTCAATTACTTTTGAAACTGGGCTATTTTTGAACGACAACTTGTAAATCTGGCTATTTTTGAATTTCTCCCTAAAATTAAGGATGAGGTTTTGGTTTAATTTCGCCAAAGAGATTTATGGCTAGTAAGGATTCTGACCATTTGATTTTAAGTGGCATGTCAATTTGTTGGCTAGAAATTAAATGACTTTTAGGCTTAAAATGTTTTTCATGCCTTATTCTTCTAATTAGTCACGTTCATAAGCTTATGGAATAAATTATGGGGTCACAACATTAACTCCAATTCTTTAGCATTTTATTTATAATTTCGTGTTAATTAATTCACATCACCTCTCCCACAATAATCTTCCATAATCTCTTGGCCTCACAATAATCTCAACTTAATTTAGGATAAAGAAATTATGAACGTACGTAGCTTGCTTTAGGCGCGATTAATAATAAATTATCGTGACTATGGGTGCGGTTCCCGTGGCATAGTCATGATATGTAGCCCCAAATTCAAGTTCACGCCCGCGTGACTTGACCTTACAACTTCAAATAAGTTAAAAATAAATATGTTACAAAATTGCGAGTACGTTTCACGTGGCACAGTTCCCTATATGTACAAAAATAATAAGCGCTCGACATCGCGACTTATTTAAATAAATTTCATAAATCATAAAAAGCAATTAAAATTCTATTTGAAGCAGTTAGAAAGTAAAAATGCACAATAGGTTCTAAACATGTAATAAATCAGATATTTAGACCAATTATTAATTTTTAAGCGACCGTGCTAAAATCACGGAACTCGGGAGTGCCTCGCACCTTCTCCTGGGTTAACAGAATTTCTTACCCGATCTTCTTTGTTTCGTGGACTGTAAAACAGAGTCAATTTCCTCGATTTGGGATTTTAAAATAAATCGGTGACATGGGGCACCATAATAATTATTCCAAGTGGCGACTCTAATTAAATAAATAATTCCATTTTGAATAACGTCAGTTTAGTTGGAAAAACTCTCTATTCCTCGGAAAAAGGAGGTGTGACAGCTCTGGCGACTCTGCTGGGGACCGAACCCAGAATCTCTGGTTCAGGGTTCAGAATTTGAGCTTAGACGACTGTTATACTTGGCTTGTTTATTATTTTTTTTACGTGTTTGAGCCTAATGTGCTAAATGCTGCTTTTTTACCCCTTTGATAATGTTTGCACTGTATATAAAACTGTTACCGCACCCTTCTTCTCTCTGATGTCTTCTAAATCTTCTGGGAAGCGCACGCTGGCGTGGCTTCTTTTCTGTTAGTGTCATACCCCTAATTTAGAACGAGGATCAGATCAGTTACAAAGCCAGATGACCTTTTAGTTCCCGGTACGTTGACCCCCTCACTCGAGTTGTCCGCTCGGGTCTGCTCAGGTAAGCCAGGTCTAGAATCTACACCTTTAAGTTTTAAAATTAGAAGAACATAGCCTCATGTCGAATCCCTAATAGGTACGTTTGTTTGCATCACGTGCATTTGACTTTGGGTCAACACAGGAGTTGGGTCCATCTAGGACAAGTGTACCCGAAACTAATAAGACCATCCTGATGCATCTTATGTGCTACTTGTACATTTTTTTGATCTGGTTTGTATGTTGACCAGCTTTTAGAATAGGAAAAGAATTGAAAGAAAACAAGAGAGGGAGAATAAGATAGTGAAATTCACCTTGTTCTCGAAAAATCCCTGTGTTCAAAAATCGATCTTGTGGTAACCCAAAAGGTCATCACTTATTTTTAAAATGAATTCTGCGTTCCGAAGCCTTAAAAACCTCTTTCAGCATTACCTCAATTTGCGTGCACAGTCCGGACGCGTAGCCGGAAAGCTATTATGTGAAAATATGTGAAAATATTGAAATTTTGGCTTAAAATGCATTTAAGTTGACTTCGGTCAACATTTTGGGTAAACTGACCCGGACCCGTGATTTGATGGTCCCGGAGGGTTCGTGGAAAAATATGGGACTTGGGCGTATGCCCGAAATCGAATTCTGAAGTCCCAAGTCCGAGAAATGAATTTTTAAAAGAAATTATTTTCTGAAAAATATAAAGGTTTTTGAAAGTGAAATGCTATGTGAAATATGTGGTATCGGGCCCGTATTATGGTTCCGGAGCCCGGTACAGGTTCAATATGATTTATATGTGTTGCCCGTAAAGTTTGGTAATAAACGGGATCCATTTGACGTGATTCGGACCTTAAATGCAAAATTTGATGTTAAAAGAAGTTTTGAGAATTTATTGATTTTGAGGTTCAATTCGTTGTTTGAGAGGTTATTTTGGCGATTTGATCACACGGATAAGTTCATATGATGTTTTTGAGTCAGTACGCATGTTTGGTTTGGAGCCCCGAGGGCTCGGGTGAGTTTCGGGTAGGTTCCGGGGTGTTTAAACTTAGGAAAACACTGTTGTTGCATCAGTTCTGGTGTAACCGCACCTGCGAGTCGAGCATCGTAGGTGCGAGCTCGCAGGTGCGCATAGTGGGTCGCAGGTGCGGTCCAGTTTCGCAGATGCAGACAATCCTCCGCAGATGCGGTTCCGCAGGAGCGGGCCCTTTTTCTCGCAGATGCGGCCCCAGTGGGGCCTAGTCATTTCCGCAGAAGCGATCAGTTTTCCGCACGTGCGGTCTCGCAGGTGCGACCCGGGCACCGCAGGTGCGGAAGTCGGGCAGTGAGTCTTTTAAAACATAACTTCAGCGATTTTTCTTTCAAACTTTCACAAAAATAGAAGAACTAGGGGGATTTTCTCAAGAGATTTTCTTCCCAAATCACAAGTAAATATTCATTAACTGATTTCTTTCAACTATCTAATGTTTTTCATCAACTTTATCAATAATCCTAGGGTTTTAATGGTAGAAAATTGGGGAATTGGGTAGAGTTAGGGATTTTTGATTATTTGGGAATTTGAGCTCGTTTTGGGGTCGGGTTTCAAAACAAACTATATATTCGGGCTCGGGGGTGAATGGGTGATCGGGTTTGGTCCGAACCTCGTGTTTTGACCAAGCGGGCCCGGGGTCGATTTTTGACTTTTTGGGAAGAATGATTAGAAAGTTATAATTAAGCATTGGAATTGGATAGTTTAGCGTTTATTGATGTTATTAGTCGATTATGTCTAGATACAATTGATTTGGAGCCGAATTCAAAAGGAAAAGCGGTGTTCGAGGTTTGAGTTGGTCGTGGAAGTTCGAGGTAAGTGTTTGGTCTAACCTTAGCTTGAGGGATAAGGAGTTATGTCTTATTTGATACGTGTTAATTGTGGAGTACGACGTATAGGCATGGTGACGAGTATCTATACGTCGGTGTCAAGCATGCCCATGAGTCTTGTATTATAATTGTTATGACTCCGTTGTGGCTTATTGTGCCTCACATGTTACTATCACCATTGTTCCCTTGCCGGGATGTTTGTTTTGATATTATCGCTCCCTTCTCGGGATGTTGTTGAAATATTATTGTTCCCTTGCCGGGATGTTGTTATATTGCTCTTGTTCCCTTGCCGGGATTCTTTGTGGTTGTTGTGGATTTGTAACTGGGATCGGGTGGCACGCCTGCCACGAGATAAATGAAATGGGAGCGGGTGGCACGCCTGCCACGAGATAAATGAAATGGGAGCGGGTGGCACGCTGCACGATAAGTGAAATGGGAGCGCGGTGGCACGCTGCCACGAGATTATATAATGGAGGGGTGGACGCTGCCAAGAGATATATAATGGGCAGCGGGTGGCACGGCTGCCACAGATATTAAATGGGGCGGTGCACGCCTGCAACAAGATGTGAAATGAAAGTGAATTCTCTTGTTTCCTTATCCATATTAGTAGTTGGATTTTGGATCCTTTATAATTCTCTTGATATTCTGTTTTACCTGTTATTCCCCGAAGCATGCTTTCCCTCCCATCTTTACTTGTTTATTTCTTCTTTACTTTCCGATGTATATTATATAACTCCACAGGTTTATTGTGGTAGTCTGGTCCTAGCCTCGTCACTACTTCGCCGAGTTAGGCAAGGCACTTACCAGCACATGGGGTCAGTTGTGCTGATACTACACTCTGCAATCTTTTGTGCAGATCCCAGTGTGTTGATGGACCGTAGATTGAGTGGCTACCTTCAGTCCACGGAGATCGAGAGTAGACTGCAGGCGTCGCGGCTGGCGTCTCCTCTATCACTTATTTCCTGTTTCATCTCTTTGATTCTGAGACAGTATATCTTTATTTTCAGACTTTGTATTTAGCACTCTTAGATCGTCTGTGAACTGTGACACCAGGTTTTGGGTGACTAAGGCTTAAGTGTTGTATATAGATACAGATTTCAGAGATTGTATTGTTTTCTTCCGTTAATCTAAATTTCTGTTGTTATACGTTATTGCCTTTAAAATTGTTAAAGGAAATAATTGGATAATGAAGTAATTAGTTCAAGGAATTGGCTTGCCTAGCCTCACCCGGAGGCCGGTCTTCATTGATGATAATTTGATCTACTCCCGCAGCCGGGAAGAGCATGAACAGCATCTGAGAGTGGTCCTTCAGACTTTGAGAGATAGTCAGTTGTATGCTAAGTTTTCAAAGTGTGAGTTCTGGTTGAGTTTAGTTGCTTTCTTGGGTCATGTGGTTTCAGCAGAGGGTATTCAGGTTGATCCGAAGAAGATAGAGGCAGTCAAGAACTGGCCTAGACCAGCATCAGCTATAGAGATTCGGAGTTTCTTGGGATTGACAGGCTACTATCGTCGGTTTGTGGAGGGGTTTTCATCTATCGCAGCCCCGATGACCAGGTTGACCCAGAAGGGTGCCCAGTTCAGATGGTCAAACGAGTGTGAGGCGAGCTTTCAGAAGCTCAAGACAGCTCTGACTACGGCACCGGTGTTGGTTTTGCCCACAGGTTCAGGGCCTTATACAGTTTATTGTGATGCATCTCGTATTGGACTTGGTGCGGTATTGATGCGGGATGGCAAGGTCATTGCCTATGCTTCGCGGCAGTTGAAGATTCATGAGAAGAACTATCCGGTTCATGATTTGGAGTTGGCAGCCATTGTTCACGCGTTGAAGATTTGGAGGCAGTATCTGTATGGCATGGCATGTGAGGTGTTCACGGATCACAAGAGTCTGCAGTATTTGTTCAAGCAAAAGGAGTTGAATTTGAGGCAGAGGAGGTGGTTGGAGCTGTTGAAACACTATGATATCACCATCTTATATCATCCGGGAAAGGCCAATGTGGTGGCTGATGCTTTGAGTAGGAAGTCATCCAGTATGGGCAGTCTAGCTTATATTCCGGTCGGTGAGAGACCGCTTGCCTTTTATGTTCAAGCTTTGGCCAATCAGTTCGTGAGGTTGGATGTTTCTGAGCCCAGCCGTGTGTTAGCTTGCATAGTCGCTCGTTCTTCATTATTGGAGCATATCCGAGATCAGCAGTATGATGATCCCCATTTGTGTGTCCTTAGAGACACCGTGCAGCACGGAGGTGCCAAGCAGGTTACCTTAGGTAATGATGGAGTTTTGAGATTGCAGGGTCGAGTTTGTGTGCCTAATGTGGATGGTCTGCGACAGTTGATTTTAGAGGAGGCCATAGCTCCCGGTACTCTATTCATCCTGGCGCCGCTAAGATGTATCAGGATTTACGGCAGCATTATTGGTGGAGAAGAATGAAGAAGGATATCGTTGCATATGTGGCTCGGTGTTTGAATTTCCAGCGGGTTAAGTACGAGCATCAGAGGCCCGGTGGTTCATTTCAGAAGATTGAAATTCCAGAGTGAAAGTGGGAGAATATCACTATGGACTTTGTTACTGGACTCCCACGGACTCAGAAGAAGCTCGATGCAGTGTGGGTCATTGTTGATAGGCTGACCAAGTCAGCGCATTTCATTCCTGTGGCAGTCTCATATTCTTCCGAGAGGTTAGCTGAGATCTATATCCGGGAGATTGTTGGCCTTCATGGTGTGCCCGTGTCTATCATTTCGGACCGAGGTACGCAGTTTACCTCACATTTCTGGAGAGCAGTTCAGCGAGAGTTGGGCACACGGGTTGAGTTGAGCACAACATTTCATCCCCAGACGGACGGGCAGTCCGAGCGGACTATTCAAATTTTGGAGGATATGCTCCGAGCTTGTGTCATTGACTTTGGAGGCTCGTGGGATCAGTTTTTGCCTTTAGCAGAGTTTGCCTACAACAACAGCTACCAGTCGAGTATCCAGATGGATCCTTATGAGGCTTTATATGGTAGGCGGTATCGGTCTCTGGTTGGATGGTTTGAGCCGGGAGAGGCTAGGTTATTAGGTACGGATCTGGTTCAGGATGCCTTGGACAAGGTCAGGATCATTCAGGATAGGCTTCGTATAGCTCAGTCCAGGCAAAAGAGTTATGCTGACAGCAAGGTTCGAGATTTGGCTTTCATGGTCGGTGAGCGGGTATTGCTTCGAGTTTCGCCTATGCGATTCCGCAGATGCGGTTTCGCTGGAGTGGGCCCTTTTTCTCGCAGATGCGGCCCCAGTGGGGCCTAGTCATTTCCGCAGAAGCGATCAGTTTTTCGCACGTGCGGTCTCGCAGGTGCGACCCAGGCGCCGCAGGTGCGCAAGTCGGGCAGTGAGTCTTTTAAAACATAACTTCAGCGATTTTTCTTTCAAACTTTCACAAAAATAAAAGAACTAGGGCGATTTTCTCAACAGATTTTCTTCCCAAATCACAAGTAAGTATTCATTAACTGATTTCTTTCAACTATCTAATGTTTTTCATCAACTTTTATCAATAATCCTAGGGTTTTAATGGTAGAAAATTGGGGAATTGGGTAGAGTTAGGGCTTTTTGATTATTTGGGAATTTGACCTCGGTTTGGGGTTGGGTTTCAAAACAAATTATATATTCGGGCTCGTGGGTGAATGGGTGATCGGGTTTGGTCCGAACCTCGTATTTTGACCAAGCGGGCCCGGGGTCGATTTTTGACTTTTTGGGAAGAATCATTAGAAAGTTATAATTAAGCATTGGAATTGGATTGTTTAGCGTTTATTGATGTTATATTAAATCGATTATGTCTAGATACAATTTATTTGGAGCCGAATTCAAAAGGAAAAGCGGTGTTTGAGGTTTGAGTTGGCCGTGGAAGTTCGAGGTAAGTGTTTGGTCTAACCTTAGCTTGAGGGATAAGGAGTCATGTCTTATTTGCTACGTGTTAATTGTGGAGTACGGCGTATAGGCATGGTGACGAGTATCTATACGTCGGTGTCAAGCATGCCCGTGAGTCTTGTATTATAATTGTTATGAGTCCGTTGTGGTTTATTGTGCCTCATATGTTACTATCATCATTGTTCCCTTGCCGGGATGTTTGTTTTGATATTATTGTTCCCTTGTCGGGATGTTGTAGAAATATTATTGTTCCCTGGCCGGGATGTTATTATATTGCTCTTGTTCCCATGCCGGGATGTTGTTATATTGCTCTTGTTCCCTTGCCGGGATTCTTTGTGGTTGTTGCGGATTTGTAACTGGGATCGGGTGGCACGCCTGCCACGAGATAAATGAAATGGGAGCGGGTGGCACGCCTGCCACGAGATAAATGAAATGGGAGCGGGTGGCACGCCTGCCACGAGATAAATGAAATGGGAGCGGGTGGCACGCCTGCCACGAGATATATGAAATGGGAGCGGGTGGCACGTCTGCCACGAGATATATGAAATGGGAGCGGGTTGCACGCCTGCAACAAGATGTGAAATGAAAGTGAATTCTGCCTTTGTTTTCCTTATCCTTATTAGTAGTTGGATTTTGGATCCTTTATAATTCTCTTGATATTCTGTCTTACTTGTTATTCCCCGAAGCATGCTTTCCCCCTCCCATCTTTATTTGTTTATTTTTGCTTTACTTTCCGCTGTATATTATATAACTGCACAGGTTTATTTGGTAGTCTGGTCCTAGCCTCGTCACTTCTTCGCCGAGGTTAGGCTAGGCACTTACCAGCACATGGGGTCGGTTATGCTGATACCACACTCTGCACTCTTTTGTGCAGATCCCAGTGCTGTTGACTTTGGACCGTAGATTGAGTGTCTACCTTCAGTCCACGCGGAGATCCAAGGTAGACCTGCAGGCGTCCGCGGGCCCTGGCGTCTCCTCTATCACTTATTTCCCGTTTCATCTCTTTGATTCTGAGACAGTATATCTTTTATTTTCAGACTTTGTATTTAGCACTCTTAGATCGTCTGTGAACTGTGACACCAGGTTTTGGGTGACTAAGGCTTAAGTAGTTGTAATAGATACAGATTTCAGAGATTGTATTGTTTTCTTCCGCTTAATCTAAATTTTCTGCTGTTTATACGTTATTGCTTTAAAATTGTTAAAAGGAAATAATTGGATAATGAAGTAATTAGTTCAAGGAATTGGCTTGCCTAGCTCACATTAGTAGGTGCCATCACGACTCCCGAGGGTGGGAAATCCGGGTCGTGACGGATCTGTGTTTTTATTTTACTCAAAAGGTGTTGAAAAATAGACTAAGATTTTGAAAGATTCCCCGCTTCTGACCGAACTACGCGGGTCTGATTCTCACCGGATGTGATATACGTAGACAAACCTCATCGGTTCTGGCCCCCAATTTTCAAATAATCCAAGAGAATATTTTCCCTTCCCTTAATTCCTTCTTAGAATTCTTTCCTTAAAAAATCCAAAAAAACAAAAATAATAATAAATTCAAAAATATTTTCCTTCTCTTCCGAAGTATTTCATTCAATGAAAAAAAGAAAAAAAATTATTGCACACGTGGCGATACAAGGTGGGATATGTCAGGGATTGATTGTGATGATTTGTGATGGCCTGGGGCATTCTTGTTGTTGATATTGTGTTGTGGTACACTTACCTGTGTGAGTTTTATCTCGTGAAAGTTGTGAGAAAACATCTTACGTGTTGTCCGTTCTTTTCCTTATGCTTATTAGTTGGTATGAACTATATTAGAGCACTTGCACAAGCATATACGTAGTTAAACACTCGTATTGGATAAGGAATTCTCCTGATATTGTTGAGTATAGATGCACACCCTTGTCTATTTGCCTTCCATGTGAGAATGGCTCTATTTAGCACGTGAGTTGTCATTATGATCATGAGGTGTGATGAGGGCAAAGGATGCCAAGTGTTAGGGTTCAGGTATTTAGACCCGTATTGTATGATTATGAGATGAGACGTCACATGGTGACTTATATATGAAGGTATTTCATTTGAAAAGATTATATTCGAAAGGTATTTATTTGAAAGAACTAGTTTTGAAAAATAATTATTTGGAGGAAGTATATTTCGAAATATTTTCTTTATCAATTGAAGGATTTGACCAATTGATTGAAGTTTGTTGGCTAAGGCCTAATGTGAAAACGGCCATAGTTATTGAGTTATGACTTTTCTTTACTGTATTTGTGATTTCGGATTTGGGTTGTATTTCCGTTCACTTTTCTGTGTTCTTATTATGGTGTTCCGCTGTTACTTGTTGTTTTCCTTCCTTATTGCAATTACTGTATTATTAGCGATACCGCGTAGTCTTCATATAGATATCATGTCCTGTAGTTTCTGTACTTATACTTGTTCTGTTTTATTAGACCAGTGGGTGTCTTGATTGTTCCTCGTCACTACTCCACCGAGGTTAGTCTTGATACTTACTGGGCACAGCTGTGGTGTGCTCATAGTACACTTTTGTACATTTTTTTGTACAGATCCAGGTATTAATCGGTAGCAGCTGTGCGGATTCTTGCCGAGGAGACTCAAGGTAATCTTGTTGCTGCATTCGCAGGCTTTAGAGTCACCTTCCTATTTTTGTATTCACATTGCTGTACTTATTTCCATACAGTCGTGTTTAGAAATTGTAGCGAAACTCTGTAGAGCTTATGACTTGTACTACCGATTTGTGGAATTTGTAAGTTTTGTAAATATTTCTATAACGAGAGTGTTAGATTTTCTTTACTATTGTTGTTATTCAGTAAATGTTAGGCTTACCTAGTCCCTAGGACTAGGTGCCATCACAAAACCCGACGGAGGGGAAATTGGATCGTGAAAATAATATAATCAGTCGTGGGTTTATTAAAAACAACAGTAAACTCAAGGGAATCATGAAGCAAGTAAACAATCCGTTTTGATAATAAGAGTTTCCGATTCCATATTTCATCGTTTATCAATTTATCTCATGTCAGGGAGGCAATATCATTATTTATAAATTTCAAGGCAAGCAATACAAGCATGCGCAAATCATGCCAAGGTCGTACGGCCCGATCCAACATAATATTTAAACTGTGCATTGCCAGAGGGTCGAATGACGTGAACCATAGATGCATCTATTACTCCGCTCGTGAATCATACATGCGACGCGGTCAGATACAAATAAACAAATCAAACAGTCAATCAAAAATTCATCAGGGAAACAATTACCCAAAAAAATGGCAACTTCTCTTTAACGGTCAAGAAAATGATGTTTAACTTTTTTTTTTAGAAATTCATATACCAATTTGATATGATTTAAGCAATTTAAATTGTCAATAACGTTACAAATATTTCAAGTATAGCATGCTTTTGGGTCCTAGCTAATAATTATGCAAACCCATTAATATATGCTCAAATACCCATTATAATCCGATTTAACAATTTCTAACCCCGATCGAAAAGTTGATAAAAATCACCCTCGGACCCACGTGCCCGGATTCCGAAATTTTAGGAAGATAAATTTTTACTAATTTCCATGTTAAAATCTATACATAATCAATATATTTAACTCAATATAGGTGGGGATAGCTTACCTTGCCATTGACGATGAAAACCCCCTCTTGAAACCCTCCAAGAATCGCCCAAGCCAAGAAAAAATAAAAGAAAATGGGCTAAATCCCGTCTTTAAAACAACTCACTGCCCAGCACTGCCCTTCTTCGCGATCGCAGGAATACCTTCGCAATCGCGAAGGCTAAAATGTTGCCTCCCAGAATTCCTCTTCCGCGATCGCGTGAGCTCCTCTGCGATCGCATAGCTTAACTTCCCCAACGCAGGCCTGCCTCCGCAAAAACATCGCGTTCGCAGCTCCTCTCACGCCAACACGAAGTACTAACTGCTCCAACTCCACGATCGCGGTCTCCCTCACACGGTCGCACTGAAGAAAAATGCCATCAGCTCATTTAACCCTTCGCGATCGCAATGCCTTCCAAACACACCAGAAACCAGCAGTCATGAGATCATGGAAAATGACCCGAAATCATTCCGAAACACACTCGAGGCCCCCGGGACCCCGTCCAATCACACCAACCAGTCCCAAAACATGACACAAACTTGCTGGAGGACTCAAATCACATCAACTAACGCTAAAGTCACGAATCACACCCCAATTCAAGCTTATTGAACTTTAGAACTTCCAACTTCCACATTCGATGCCCAAACATATCAAATCACGTCTGATTGACCTTAAATTTTGCACACAAGTCATATTTGACATTACGGACCTACTCCAACTTCCAGAATCAGAATCCGACCCCGATATCAAAAAGCCCACTTCCGGTCAAACTTCTCAAAACCCTTCAAATTTCTAACTTTAGCCAAATGACTCCAAAATGTCTTATGGACATCCGAATTCACTTTCGGACGCGCCCCCAATACAAGAATCACCCTACGGAGCTATTCTAGGACTTAGAATCCCAAACGGACATCGATAACACTGAAATGCACTTCAACCCAAATTTATGAGATTCTTCCAAAAATGCTAACTTCCACAATAGGGTCCGAAATGCTCCGGGCCATCCGAAACCCGATCCGGACATACTCCCAAGTCCAAAATTATCATACGAACCTGTTGGAACCTTCCAATCCCGATTCTGAGGTCATCTACTCAAAATCCAATCCTAGTCAATTCTTCAAACCTAAAGCTTTCGAAATGAGAATTTTCTTTCCAATTCAACTCCGAACTTCCCGAAATTCGATTCTGATCACGCGTACAAGTCATAATACCAGAAGTGAAGCTGCTCATGGCCTCAAACCGCTGAATGACGCTGGAGCTCAAAATGGCTGGTCGAGTCATTACACAACCGTTTAAACACATGGTAGAATCGTTTAACGATTTAGGCGCTTTTCATTCCAACGTGCTATTTCCTATCTGTTAAATGTCTCAAAACTAATAAGGTTGTTGGGTGTGCAAATTAGCCAGGTTCTGTTCAGGTTGTTGGTTTTTGTTGGTAATCTGGCTTCCCATCCTTACTTCACAAGATCCAAAGACAGGGTTCCTATTGGCTCCGAAAGTCATCTACCAATTATCGATCCTAAGGATAACCTGGTGCAGGCTATTCCAAAACCAGAATCAGCAACTACTGAAGAGAATAGGATGTTGCGTGTCTGCATGTTAGAAATATGGGAGGCCTGGTCTAATGGTACGGAACCGCCAAGTGCAATTCCTGGGTTCCCTGAGTTGATCCAAAGGTCAGGTGAGGCTACCAACATCCCTGTGCTCAACCCGCTCATCTCATGCGGGCACCCTTCAATGCCGTCTAACGGTCCTAGCACGCCTTCTATGGTTCACCCCCAGGCGCCAACTTCAAAGGCACCGCAAAGTAATGTTCTCTGCAGCACCGGTATGCACCACAGCAGAACCAACTATACCACGATCGTATGTTGAGCCTCCATACCTTTCAGGGACCACAGCTTCAACCAAAAATAACATACGTGACCCCATACTCATTTACTCAACCTTCGCAATACGATTTCTCGGTGGAATAAGAAAGGGTTGTCAAGAATTCCGAGCAAGAGGAAATGGATCGGAAGATGAAAAGCCTGGAATAAAGCCTAAAAACCATGGCCTGAGTGGCCAAAAGAGTGTCTCATACTGCAACCTGTGTATGTTTCTCCATGTTCACTTGCCGGCTAGTTTCAAAAGGCCAAAATTTGAAAAGTACGACGGGCACGGAGACTCGATCGCTAATCTAAAAGGATACTGTAAGCAGCTGAGGGGTGCTGGTGGAAAAGAGGAGTTGCTAATGGCCTATTTTGGAGAAAGCCTCACCGGAATCTCTTCCGAGTGGTATATAGAAGAAATTACCCATTGGCATGTGTAGGACAATCTGGCCCGAGATTTTGTCCGTCAGTTCCAGTATAATGTGGACATCGCTCCCGACAGAAAATCTTTGTCCAATTTGAAAAAGAAAACCATGAAAAGTTTCCGTGAATATGCTATCAAATGGCGGGAGCAAGCTGCCAGGGTAAAGCCTCCAACGGACGAAGCAGAAATGGTTGCGGTCTTCCTATAGGCCTACGAGGCAGACTACTTCAAGAACATGATGTTCGCTATGGGTAAGCCGTTCACTTAGGCTATCAAAGATGGGGAGATAGTCGAAAATGGTTTAAAAAGGGGCAGAATCTTTAGTCATGCTGCCTTTAAGGCCACATCACAAGCCGTTTAGAGTGGTTCAGAGGGTTTGATGAACAGAAACAGGAAGGAATAGGGAGCCATGATGGCTTCAAGCTCGAGGGGGGCCCGCAGGTCATTCAACCCATCATATATGCCACCCGGAACCCCGCAACATTATTACCCGCACTTTGGTGCTGCATACGATATGGCACCGCCTCACAATGCGGTGATGAACACGCAACCTTACCCACAACTACAACATTATCCACAAAATCGAGCTCCACCTCCCAGAAATGCCCGTCCCTACCAAGCTCCATATAATCCCCAACAATATCTTCCCCGATACAATCCTCGCCCGAGAGAGCCCCTCTAAAGGAATCAATTCACCCCTATCAGTGAATTGTATTCAAGCTTGTTCCAAAAGCTAATCAGGCTAGGTCTGCTGCAGCCAATGGGCCCAAAACGGCCTAACCCCGAGTCCCCCTCGCACCGAGCTCATGCTAGATGTGAATACCATTCTGGAGCATTGGGACACAATATGGAGGACTCTTGGACCCTCAAGAGGGCAGTACAAGACTTGATTGAAGCTGAAAGAATCGTTTTTCGGGACGAAGAGGCTCCTGATGTGACAAATAATCCGTTACCTGCTCACAACTCTAGGCCAGTCGTTGGATAATTTGTGATGATGGGGAATTTGATCTTGCACTAAAAATCATTGTAGCCATTACCGCGGCTGATGAGAACCTAAACGGTCTCCAAACCATGCAACGTTCCCTGTCTGACCAGAATCTCGATAGCCACTCTTGCTGTCCTTACTACGTTCGGATTATTTCAAGATGTGATCCGGGTGTTTTACCTTATTATCTTACTTTCCGATATAAACCTTTCTATCTTTAAAATTCCAAAAAAATCAAATCAAAATATAAAAAAAAAAAGTCAAATGATATTAATATTTCATTGTCCAGGAATGTCTCTTTTCTTAATCTTGTCACTTTTTCTTATTCTCCTTTCAATTATGTTAATGCAAATTTTAATGACATGACATACTTGCGGACTTCATGGCCAGATCCTAAAATGCTGTCAGACTTTGAAATAATGAATCAAGAATCAGAATGCAATGACATTAAGTTTAAGGAAATAAAACAAAGACTTGGAATAGCTAAAGTAAAATTGGATCTATATTGGAAAGGTCCATACATTATAACAAGAGTGTTGCCAAAAGGGAGCATTGTATTTGAGAGATATTGATTCAATATAACAGAGCGTCTTTTTTCCTTAAGACTAAAATAAAGGACTATTTTAGAACACTAGGAATATTTCATTCTGAATTAAAACATAAGAAACTTCAGAGTTATAGAATCAATCAATGGAAAAACTGGTTAAGACGGCATTATCAATACGATTTATCTCAGATTAGATGGTCTAGATTAATGCCACAAAAATGGCGAAATAGGGTTAATCAAAGTTGTATGGCTCAAAATCGAAATTTAAACAAATGGAATTCATATGAAAAAGACCAATTAATTCATTACAAAAAAGAAAATGATTCTGAACTCTATTCATTAGCAAACCAAAAAGATAATTTTAAAAAATGTTATAGATATGATCTTTTAGCATATAAATCGATTAATTATGAAAATAAAAATGACTCTTTTATTTCTAGATTACCCTTTCAAGTAAATAAGAACCTAGAGATTTCTTCTAATTCCAACACGTCCAAACACAACTTTTTTGATATGCTCGGCAATCTTCATATCAATNNTTAAAAAAAAAAAAGTCTAAAATGATATTAATATTTTCATTGTCCAGGAATGTCTCTTTTCTTAATCTTGTCACTTTTTCTTATTCTCCTTTCAATTATGTTAATGCAAATTTTAATGACATGACATACTTGCGGACTTCATGGCCAGATCCTAAAATGCTGTCAGACTTTGAAATAATGAATCAAGAATCAGAATGCAATGACATTAAGTTTAAGGAAATAAAACAAAGACTTGGAATAGCTAAAGTAAAATTGGATCTATATTGGAAAGGTCCATACATTATAACAAGAGTGTTGCCAAAAGGGAGCATTGTATTTGAGAGATATTGAAGGAAATGTCTCCGAGACAGCCGTCAATACAGACGCGGTCAAAAGCTATTATGTTTGACCCTTTTATGTAGCTTTAATGCTCTCTGATTGGGATGACGAAGGCTTTCATTCTCACTACCCAAACACTATCAACCCTTTGCAAACTCTTTGATCCGGTTACTTTTCTTTGATTACCTTCTTTGGAACCTCAAAGTGTTATTGAAAAAAAAAGAAAAAAAACAACAACAAAAAAAAAAGAAAAAGAAAAATAAGAAGACAAAAAGAAAATGAAATGAAAAATGACAAAAAAGAGGAAAAACAAAGAGAAAAGAAAATAAAACAGAAGAAAAAGAAAACGAAAACGAAAGAAAATCAAAAATAAAGTTGCTTGAACTACGTTCGACGTGATTCCGAAAGGATACGTAGGTAGTTTATTTTACAGAATTTTAGGAATTTCTCTATATTTTTATTTGATTTGTTTTGTGTGTATTTATGTTTGATGCATTTTTAGTAGCATTTTTGATCCTAAGAAAATACAAAAATATTTTGATCTTTACATTTTCATTTTTAGATTTTAATTGCATTTGTAAAACATTAAAATACCAAAAATACATTAGGCACTTTATATGCATTATTAGTTAAATAAATTAGTTAATTGCTAGAAACATAGTCAAATAGGTTAATTTTGCAAATTAGTTTTAAATTAGGTGTTGTTAAGAAAGTGGTCACTTTTGAAAATAAAACAAAGAAAAGAAAGGTCTGCTGAATTGGGCTAATTTCAGCAGCTCAATCCCTATGTCTGCCCGGTCCACTTTCTTAGCCGGCCTACTCTTTTTGAAACACTACAAACGACGTCGTTAAGTGTCCGAACTACGTCATTTCAATTTCTACATCTCTAAAAACGACTCCTCCTTCCCATATTCAACAGAGACAGATCCCCCCTCCCTTTTTGTCAAAAAACCCTAGCCGCCCTTATTCTCCCTATCCTCACAAAGAACAGACCCCTCCCTCAAATGAAAACCCTAGCCGCCTCCATCTCTCACTCTCACTCATTCATCTCTACTCCTTTCACACACATACACTCAATCGTACATGTCTGAAAGGGCTGAGAGAAATAGTTTAAAATTCAAAAATCTGAGATTCTGAAACAAAAAAAACAAAGAAGAGTTTTGAAGAAAAAAAGGAAAAAACAGTGGAGTTCTAGGCGGATTTATACTTAAAAACCCATTCAAAAGCTTAGTTTCTTCTGCATTCCTGGGCTTCAAAGCGGATTTGGCTAGATTCATTGCTTTTGTTGCAGTTCTGTAGCTTGAGTTTCATTCTCGAACTTCAAACCTTCATTTGGTCGTTCTCATCTGGTTTCTGTTACTAGGTATGTGGATACTCACTTGTTCTCTCTCTTTGAGCTTATGAATAAAAATTCTGTTGTTTGTGCTGCAACTGTTTGGGATTTTATAGATCTAGCATTTTTAGCCATAAAAATTGTTCAGAATTCTATCTTTGTTGATCTGCTGCATTATTAGTTTTGTTTGAGTTAATGTTCATGTCATACTTATATTCAGTGTTGTGGATTTAGCCGTTTAGTTATTGAATTTATTTTAAAGCACTTCTCTGTTAATTCATGGCGTTATCAATTCGTTTCGGTTGAAATAAGAAACGGAATGGAAGGTACGAATTTTGTTGTGGTTATTAGTGTAAAGTGGTTGTAATTGTAATAAATGTCGTGATCAATCTGGTTTTGTTCTCGTTAGTTCATTAGTATTATAGAATCTGATTTCCATAGTAATTTTTTATTATTAGCATTCAAAACAAAAGGTTAGATGCATGAGTTATTCTGGATGTTGGGTAGTACCAGTTTCTTAAGAAAGGAAATCGACTTGGGCTAAAACTAAGGATGAGGTTTGAGTTTAATTTCGCCAAGAGATTTATGCCTAGTAAGGATTCTGGCCATTTGATTTTAAGTGGCATGTCGATTTGTTGGCTAGAAATTAAAAGAGTTTTAGGCCTAAAATGTTTTTCATGGCTTATTCTTCTAATTAGTCACGTTCATAAGCTTACGGAATAAATTATGAGGTCGCAATATTACCTTCAACTCTTTAGCATTTTTTTTTAATAATTTCGTGTTAATTAATTCACATCGCCTCTCCCACAATAATCTTCCATATACTCTTGGCGTCAAAATAATCTCAACTTAATTTAGGATAAATAAATTATGAACATACGTAGCTTACTTTAGGCACGATTAATAATAAATTATCGTGACTATGGGTACGGTTCCCATGGCATAGTCATGATACGTAACCCCAAGTTCAAGTGCACGCCCGCGTGACTTGACCTTACAACTTCAAATAAGTTAAAAATAAACATATTATAAATCGCGGGTACGTTTCACATAGCGCGGTTCCCAATATGTACAAAAACAATAAGTGCTCGACATCACGACTTATTTAAATAAATTGTATAAATCCTAAAAAGCAATGAAAATTCTATTTGAAGCGGTTAAAAAGTAAAAAAGCACAATAGGTTCTAACACGTAATAAATCAGATATTTGGGCCAATTATTAATTTTTAAGCGACTGTGCTAAAACTATGAAACTCGGGAGTGCCTTACACCTTCTCCCGGGTTAAAAGAATTATTTACCCGGTCTTCTGTGTTTCGTGGACTGTAAAACAGAGTCAATTTCCTCGATTTCGGATTTTAAAAATAAACCGGTGACTTGGGACACCATAATAATTATTCCAAGTGGTGACTCTAATTAAATGAATAATCCCATTTCAAATATTGTTACTTTAATTGAAAAAACTCCCTATTCCTCAGAAAAAGGAGGTGTGACAGCTCTGGTGACTCTGCTGGGGACCGAACCCAGAATCTCTGGTTCAGGGTTCAGAATTCGAGCTTAGACGACTGTTATACTTTGGTTTTGTTTGTTATTTGATTTTTACGTATTTTAGCCTAATGTGCTAAATGCTGCTTTTTTACCACTTTCATATTGTTTGCACTATATATAAAACTGTTACGACACCCTTCTTCTCTCTTATTCTTCTAAATCTTCTGGAAAGCGCATGCTGGCGTGGCTTCTTTTCTGTTAGTGTCATACCCCTAATTTAGAACGAGGATCGGATCAGTTACAAAGGCCTTTTGGTTCCCGGTACGTTGCCCCCCTCCCCCCTGGCTCGAGTTGTCCGCTCGGGTAAGCCAGGTCTAGAATCTACACCTTTAAGGTTTAAACTTAGAAGAACATAGCCTTATGCCGGATCCCTAATAGGTACGTTTGTTTGCAGCACATGCATTTGACTTTGGGAACTCAACACAGGGTTGGGTCCATCTAGGACAGGTGTAGAAACTAATAAGACCATCCTGATGCATCTTATGTACTACTTGTACATTTGTTCGATCTAGTTTGTATGTTGACCGACTTTTAGAATAGGAAAAAAATTGAAAAAAAACAAGAGAGGGAGAATAACAGAGTGAAATTCACCTGGTTCTCATAAAATCCCTGTGTTTAAAAATCGATCTGTGTCTGATTTTACTCAAAAGGTGTTGAGAAATAGATAAAGATTTTGAAAGATTCCCCGCTTTCGACCGAACTAAGCCGGTCTGATTCTCACCGGATGTGAGATACATAGGTAAACCTCATCTGTTCCGGCCCCCAATTTTCAAAACATCTAAAAAAATATTTTCCCTTTCCTTAATTCCTTCTTAGAATTCTTTCCTTAAAAAATCCAAGAAAAAATAATATTAAATCCAAAAATATTTTCTTTCTTTTCCGAAGTCTTTCATTCAAAAAAAAAAAAAGAAAAAAAAGTTCAAATCAAAATCCAAAATATTTTCTTTCTTCTTCAGAAGTCGTTCTTTTGGAAATTCAAAGGTAAAAATATCAAAATCCAAAAATATTTTCTTTTTTCTTTTGAAGTCTTTTCTATCAAAAATTTCCAAAAGAACAAATTGAAATCCAAGAATATTTTCTATCTTCTTTAAGAAATCTTCTTTTCAAAATTCCCAAAGAACAAATAAAAAAGAAAAGAAGATCTAGCATATGTACTATGTTGCCAGTGTTCCTGAACTACGTAATGATCTGATTCATGAGGCGTCATGATACGTAGGCAATCCCCATCGGATTCGATCATTGCCATTAAATAAACTGAGTGGAAAAAAAAGAAGCAAATTGAGTGGGAAAAAAAAAGAAAAAAGTGACAAAAAAATAACAGAGAAAAACAAAGAGCGAAAACAACAAAAAGAGAAAATTTCAAGATGTGAAAGATCCAAAAAAAAAGAAAAAAAAAAGAGCACGGAATGAAAATAAGAGAGGTACAGAGTGAAAAAGGGTTAGCCGGGATGAGACACACAACCATTTGAACACATGGTAGAAGCGCTTAACTGTTCAGGTGCTTTGCATCCCAACGTGCGATTTCCTATCTGTTAAATGTCTCAAAACTAACAAGGTTGTTGGGTGTGCAAATTAGCCAGGTTCTGTTCAGGTGGTTGGTTTTTGTTGGTAACCCGGCTTCCCATCCTTACTTCACAAGATCCAAAGACAGGGTTCCTATGGCCTCCGAAAGTCATCTACCAATTATCCGATCCTGAGGATAGCCTAGTGCAGGCTATACCACAACCAGAATCAGCAACTGCTGAAGAGAATATGATGCTACGTGTCTGCATATTGGAAATATGGGACGCCTGGTCTAATGGTAGGAAACTGTCAAGTACAATTCCTGGGTTCCCTGAGTTGATCCAAAGGTCAGGTGAGGCTACCAACATCCGTGTTCCCAACCCACTCATCTCATGTGGGTACCCTCCAATGCCGTCTAACGGTTCTGGCACGCCTTCTGTGGTTCACCCCCAGGCGCCAGCTTCAAAGGCACCGCCAGCTCTACAGCACCAATATGCACCACAGCACAACCAACTATACCACGGTCGTATGTTGAGCCTCCATACCTTTCAGGGTCCACAGTTTCAACCAGAAATAACATATGTGACCCCATACTCATCTAGTCAACCTCCGCAATATGATTTCTCGGTGGAGCAAAGAAAAGTTGTCAAGAATCCCGAGCAAGAGGAAATGGCTCGGAAGATGAAAAGCCTGGAACAAAGCCTGAAAAAAATGCAAGGCCTGATTGGCCAAAAGAGTGTCTCATACTCCGACCTGTGTATGTTACCCCATGTTCACTTGCCGTCTAGTTTCAAAACGCCAAAATTTGAAAAGTGCGATGGGCACGAAGACCCGATCGCTAACTAAAACGATGTTGTAACCAGCTGAGGGGTGCTGGTGGAAAAGAGGAGCTGCTAATGCCCTATTTTGGAGAAAGCCTCACCGGAATCGCTTCCGAGTGGTATATGGAAGAAATTACCCATTGCCACGATCTGGCCCGAGATTTTGTCTGTCAGTTCCTGTATAATGTGGACATCGCTCCTGACATAAACTCTTTGTCCAATTTAAAAAATAAAACCGCGCAAAGTTTCCGTGAATATGCTATCAAATGGCGTGAGCAAGCTGCCAGGGTAAAGCCTCCAATGGACGAATCAGAAATGGTTGCGGTCTTCCAACAGGCCCAAGAGGCGGACTACTTCAAGAACATGATATCCGCTATGGGTAAGCCTGTAACGACCCAACTGGTCGTTTTGCTTTCTAGAACTCCGTTCCCCTAAATAAGACTTCCTGTACTTACTTTTACTGATTTTGACTTGCGGGGATGGTTGGTCGGGATTTGGAAGAGTTTGGGTTGAAATCGGAACGCTTGGTTTCTTAAGGTTGGCTTAAAAGGCCAAGTTTGACTTAGGTCAATATTTTGAGTAAATGACCTTGGAATCAGGATTTGAAGGTTCTACTAGGTTCGTATGATGATTTTGGACTTGGGCGTATATCCGGATCAGGTTTTGGATGACCCAGGAGCATTTTGGCACCTAATAGTGAGTTGATACCTTAAGGATTTTTGAAGTTCTTTAAATTTTGTTTGGAGCGGGTTTTTTATGATATCGAGGTCCGAACGGAATTTTGAGACCGGGAATAGTTCCGTAATGTCATTTAAGACTTTCACGCAAAATTTGGTGTCAATCCGAGTAGTATAAGCATATTTCGTAACATTGGAAGTAAATTGAAGAACTTGAAGTTCATAAGTTTGAGTCAATTTGTTTTAGGTTGTGATTCCTGATTTTAATGTTTTTTCTGGCGTTCCGACGGTTCGAGCGAGTCCGTTTTATCATTTCAAACTTGTCGGTATGTTCGGGCGAGGCTCCGGGGGCCCCGAGTGTCAATCGGACAAGGCTCGAGCTAAGTTGAAAATGTGAGAAGGAGCTGAAGCTCCAGGTTTCTGTCATAACCGCACCTGCGATTGGCCAGCTGCAGGTGCGAGCCCGCAGAAGCGGGTAGGCCATTACAGATGCGGCCATGGGTGGCTAGCCCAGAAACCGCAGAAGCAGCCTCCTTTCCGCAAAAGCGGAACCGCAGAAGCGGTTGTATTTTCACAAAAGCGGCCCACCCGGCCCAGTAGAGTTCCGCAGAAGCGGACACATTTCCGCAGATGCGGTCGGCATAGGTGCTGCCCAGGACCGCAGATGCGAAAATCACTGAAGGCAGTGACCTTCATTTATTGCGGGAGTTAGCCATTTTTGGCTCATTTCCACTCATTGGTTGGGCGATTTTAGAGTCTTGAGAGGGGGTTTTCACCAAGCTTTTGGAGGTAAGTAATTCCTACTATAGGTGAGTTAAATACTTGGATTTTGGGTAGATTAACATGTAAAGATAAGTGAAAATCATGGGATTAGAGTAAAACCTAGAATTTTGATAAAAACAAGATTTAACCACGAAGTTCATTATGGAATGAAGTAAAAATCATTTATTCTCGATCCTTAGGTTATGGGCAACAACTTTCTTCGAAAATTTCTAAAATCCGGGCACGTGGGCCCGGGGATGAATTTTAGGGACCTTGCATTTAGGGTTGGGAAATTAGTTTAATAGTTAGAATATGAATTCTTGAGCATATATTGACTAGTTCTTACCCCATTTGAATAGTTTTGGATAGTTCGGCTCCAATTTGAGGGTTTGAGCGCATTTTTGAAATTTGAAGTGAGCTTTGGGATGAGTTAAGTCTCCTTTCTAACCTTGTAAGAGGGAATTAACCCAATAGGTGAATTAAATAAATGTATATGACTATCTGTGGGGCATGACCTCTTCTGAGCCGTTCAGCAGCATAACGGAGTCTCTCCTTTTGTTATTACTGTCTACTCTATTTCAAACAGTAGGATAGTTATATTCTTTTGTAAATTCTACTAGTTGCCTCGTACTTGTGACACTAGTTCCTGGCACAGACATTAGTAGACTATTACTTTTGGGTTGTGTTTCTATTATTATGACTTCCTTTAGTCTTTCCCGATTCGTTTGCCTTATAAATATGTTAATGTTCGACTGTTTTAAATTTAAGTTAAGTAAATGTGGGAATTTGTTTATTAAAATGAATAAGAAGTCACTAATCGATTAGGGTTGGCTTGCCTAACAATGGTGTTAGGCGCCATCACGACCTAAAATGGTATTTGGTTTGTGACAACATGGTATCAGAGCATTAGGTTCACGTAGGTCTCACAAGTCATGGGCAAGCCTAATAGTGTCTTGCGGATCGGTACGGAGACGTCTATACTTATCTTCGGGAGGCTATAGGGTGATAGGAAACTACTCTGTCAAGTCGACCCCCCGTCACTACTTCTTCGAGGTTAGACTGGATACTTACTGGGTACATATTATTTATGTACTCATACTATGCTTCTGTACTTAAACGTACAGGATCTGAGGCAGGTGCATCTAGCTATCCGTCCGATGCGCATCCCTGATACTTGATCGAGATCTCACGGTGAGCTGCCTTCTTCCGAGCCGTTCAGCAGCATACCGGAGTCTCTCCTTTTGTTATTACTGTCTACTCTATTTCAGGCACTAGGATAGTTATATTCTTTTGTACATTCTACTAGTTGCCCTCGTACTTGTGTCACTAGTTCCGGGCGCACACATTAGTAGACTATTAACGTTGGGTTGTATTTCTATTATTATGACTTCCTTTAGTCTTTCCCAATTTGTTTGCCTTATAAATATGTTAATGTTCGACTGTTTTAAATTTAAGTTAAGTAAATGTGGGACTTTGTTTATTAAAATGAATACGAACTCACTAGCCAATTAGGGTTGGCTTGCGTAACAATGGTGTTGGGTGCCATCACGACCTATAATGGATTTTGGGTCGTGACAACGTGGTATCAGAGCACTAGGTTCATGTAGGTCTCACAAGTCATGGGCAAACCTAATAGAGTCTTGCGGATCGGTACGGCGACGCCTATACTTATCTTCGAGAGTCAATAGGGTGATAGGAAACTACTCTTTATTCATCTTCTATCGTGCAGTTGATGGTATACTAAATTTCCTTCTTCTATTTTCTCACAGATGGTGAGGATGCACACGATAGACGTTCTAGACCCGGGAACAGCTGCTCCACCTATTGCTAGAGGCCAAGGCAGAGGCCGGGGGAGGGCATCGGCCCGAGGTATGAACGAGGGCATCCCAGAGCTGCCCCAGATGCACAACCGGCAGATCCTGCGGGGGATCCTATTATTGAGGAACAGGGTGAGGTGCCCACAATAGAGCCTACCCCTATGGACTTCATGACAGCACTGGGCTTCCAGGAGGTCATGGGTCGTATGCTGCGGTTCATGGATTCTATGACCCAGGATAGTTTATTTCCAGCAGACCCAGCCACATCTCAGGCGGCAGGAGGAGCACAGACCCCTACTGCTCAGGCTCCTGGTCATGCAGCTGTAGTGTATCAGACTCCGGGTGCACTACCCGCGGATGGGGCTCAGCCAGTTGCCGCAGTGGTACTTGAGTTCCGCAGAAGTTATTGGACAGATGGACTAGGCTACATCCTCCTATCTTCGGGGTGAGCGTCATGAGGATACCCAATATTTCATTGATAGGTGCAGGGACAGACTGCACAACATGAGGATATTGGAGTCTCATGGGGTTGACTTCACTACTTTTCAGCTGGACGGCAGGGCCCATAGATGGTGGCAGCCTTATGTTCTTGGCAGGCCAGCGGGTTCTCCTTCCATTACTTGGGGTCAGTTCACACACCTTTTCTTGGATAGGTATATTCCACCCTCTAAGAGGGAAGAGTTGCGATATCAATTTGAGCAGCTTGAGTAGGGTCAGATGTCAGTGACCGACTATGAAGCGAGGTTTTCTAAGTTGTCCTTCCATGCACTGATAATACTTCCTACTGTCGCAGAGAGAGTGTGGAGGTTTGTTGCGGGTGCATTCTGGTGTTAGGGCCAACATGGCCCAAGAGGTTGAGATAGGGACTCCTTATCAATTGGTAGTGGAGATTGCTCGGAGGATTGAGGGCTACTGTCTGAGAGGTAGAGAGCAGATGCAGCAGGACAAGAGGTCTCGATTCTCTGGAGAGTTTAGAGGTGCTCCGGCTAGGGGCAGAGGTCAGTTTGGGAGCGGTCAGCCCAGCAGGCCCCCATATTCAGCACCACCACCTCCTCGAGGTGCTCTAGCGCGCCCCTATTTCAGCGCCATACCAAAGAGTTCTTACCGCCCGCCAGCCGTCCAGGGTTCTTCCAGTGGGTATTCAGGTCCCCAAGGTTCTTCCAGCTCCTACTTTAGTGCTATACCGGAGAGTTCATACCGCTCACCGGCTATTCAGGCTTCTTTCAGTGGGTCTACAAGCCATCAGGGTCAGTCATCAGGGCAGGAGGTCACCGCATCGAGGGTTTGTTTCGAGTGTGGAGATCCCGGTCATATGAGGAGATACTGCCCCAGACTTCACAACAAGGCGGTGCAGCACGGTCAGCACCCCACGATTACAGCACCGGCTGTCAGGCCGCCCAAAGGCAGAGGGCAGACTGGTAGGGGCTGTCTTAGATGTGGAGGCCAGATAGGGGGAGGTCAGCCAGCTACTGTTCAGTCAGGCGGAGGCCAGCCAGCCGGCGCTCCAACCAGATTCTATGCTTTTCCGGCCAAACCAGATGCATTGGCCTCAGATGGCATTATCACAGGTATTATCTCTGTCTGCGGTAGGGGTGCTTCAGTAATGTTTGATCCAGGGTCTACCTATTCATATGTATCATCTCTATTTGCTCATTTCCTAGATATTCCTTATGAGTCATTGGGTACTCATGTTCATGTGTCCACTCCTATGGGCCATTCTGTGGTTGTGGATCGGATCTATCGGTCTTGTGTGGTCACATTCTGTGGTTTTGAGACTAGAGCAGATCTCCTGTTGCTTGATATGACCGACTTTGAGGTCATCCTGGGCATGGAATGGTTATCCCCATATCACGCCGTCCTAGATTGCCATGCCAAGAGTGTTACTTTAGCGATGCCAGAGTTGCCAAGGTTGGAGTGGAAGGGTTCCTTAGTTAGTACCTCTAGTCAGGTTATTTCTTTTCTGAAGGCCCGACATATGGTCGAGAAGGGTTGTTTTGCTTATCTAGCTTATGTTCGGGACACCACCGCAAAGTCTCCGACGATTGATTCAGTTCCAATAGTCCGGGAGTGCACCGATGTGTTTCCTTCTGACCTTCCAGGCATGCCACCGGATCGTGATATTGATTTCTGTATTGGTTTGGCTCTAGGAACCCAACCTATATCTATCCCACCGTACTGAATGGCTCCGAAAGAGTTGAAGAAATTGAAGGAACAACTCGAGGAGTTGTTAGCAAAGGGGTTTGTGAGACCGAGTGTGTCACCATGGGGTGCACCCATGTTGTTTGTGAAGAAGAAGGATGGGACTATGCGGATGTGTATTGATTACCGCCAATTGAACAAGGTTACCATCAGAACAAGTACTCGTTACCGCGCATTGATGATTTGTTCGACCAATTGCAGGGTGCTAAGGTGTTCTATAAGATTGACTTGAGATCAGGGTATCATCAGCTGAAGATTCGGGACTCAGATGTCCTGAAAACTGCTCTCCGTACTAGATATGGCCATTATGAGTTTCTGGTGATGTCCTTCGGCTTGACTAATTCCCCAGCGGTGTTTATGGACTTTATGAATAGGGTGTTCAGGCCTTATATTGATTCCTTTGTTATTGTCTTCATTGATGACATCTTGATCTACTCACGTAGCCTGGGGGAGCACGAGCAGCATTTGAGAGTAGTGCTCCAGACATTGCAAAGCAGAAGCTATATGCTAAGTTCTCCAAGAGTGAGTTTTGGCACGAGTCAGTAGCATTCTTGGGGCATGTTGTATCAGGAGAGGGTATTAAGGTAGATCCCAAGAAAATTGAGGAAGTTCAGAGTTGGCCACGTCCTACTTTAGTGACTAAGATCAGGAGTTTCCTGGGGTTAGCAGGTTATTACTGCCGATTTGTGCAGTGCTTTTCATCCATTGCAGCACCTTCGACGAGATTGACCTAGAAGGGCGCTCCTTTCCGTTGGTCCGATGATTGTGAGGCGAGCTTTCAGAAGCTCAAGACAGCCTTGACTACAGCACCGATTCTAGTGTTGCCTTCCGGTTCAGGGATGTATACGGTTTATTGCAATGCTTCATGCGTTGGCTTGGGTTGTGTATTGATGCAGGAGGGGCGAGTTATTGCATATGCTTCACCTCAATTGATGATTCATGAGAAGAATTACCCTGCGCACGACCTAAAGTAAGCAGCGATTGTTCATGCTCTTAAGATACTAAGGCATTATCTGTATGGGGTGTCATGTGAGGTTTATACTGATCATCGCAGCTTAGAGCATTTGTTCAAGCAGAGGGATCTCAATTTGCGGCAGCGTAGATGGCTTGAGTTACTGAAGGATTATGACATCACCATTCTTTATCATCCAGGCAAGGCAAATGTGGTCGTAGATGCCTTAAGCAGGAAAGCAGGGAGCATGGGTAGCTTGGCATACATTTCAGCGGAGGAGAGGCCACTAGCTTTGGATGTTCAGTCCTTGGCTAACAGACTTGTGAGGTTGGACATTTCAGAGCCCAGGCGAGTCCTTGCGTGTGTTGTTGCTCAGTCTTCATTATTGGGACAGATTAAGGCTCGACAGTTCGATGATCCGCACTTGGCAGTCCTCAGAGCGACGGTACAACAGAATAGTGCCAAGGAGGTTTCTATTGACGAGGATGGTGTTCTACGACTCCAGGGTCGCCTATGTGTTCCTAATGTTGATGGATTGAGGAACAGGATCCTAGAGGAGGCACGTAGTTCACGGTATTCTATTCATCCAGGTGCTACGAAGATGTATCGTGACCTGAGGCAACATTATTGGTGGCGGCGGATGAAGAAAGACATAGTTGAGTGTGTGGCTAGGTGCTTGAATTGCCAGCATGTTAAGTATGAGCACCAGAGGCCAGGTGGCCTACTTAAGCAAATGCCTATACCTGAGTGGAAATGGGAGAACATTACTATGGACTTCGTTGTTGGGTTGCCACAGACCTTGCGGAAGTTTGATGCAGTTTGGGTCATTGTCGATAGGTTGACCAAGTCGGCACATTTCATTCCGGTTGTGACTACTTATACTTTTGAGAGGTTGGCTCAGATCTACATTCGGGAGATAGTCTGGTTGCACGGTGTGCCTATTTCTATCATATCAGTAGAGGCCCTCAGTTCACTTCCCATTTTTGGAGAGCCGTAAAGAGTGAGTTGGGGACCCGTGTAGAGCTCAGCACAGCATTCCACCCACAGACCAACGGGCGGTCGGAGCGGATAGTTCAGATTCTGGAGGACATGCTTAGAGCATGTGTGATTGACTTTAGAGGGCAGTGGGATCAGTTCTTTCCTTTGGCCGAGTTTTCTTACAACAACAGTTATCTGTCCAGCATCGAGATGGCTCCATTTGAGGCTTTATAAGGCCGGCGATGTTGTTCTCCTATCGGGTGGTTTGAGCCTGGCGAGGCTAAGTTATATGGTACTGACTTGGTGAAAGATGCCTTGGAAAAAGGTAAAGTTGATTCAGGAAAGACTTTGCAGAACACAGTCTAGACAGAAGAGTTACGCGGATCAAAAGGCGCGGGATGTATCATTCATGGTCGGCGAGAAAGTTCTCTTGAATGTCTCACCGATGAAGGGTTATTATGAGATTCAGAAAGAAAGGCAAGTTAAGCCCCAGGTTTATAGGCCCATTTGAGGTGTTGAGGCGAGTTGGGGAGGTTGCCTATAAGCTTGCTTTACCTCCCAGCCTATCAGGAGTTCATCTGGTTTTTCACGTGTCCATGCTCCGGAGGTACCACGCCGACTTGTCGCATGGGTTAGACTTCAGCACTATTCAGCTAGATGAGAGCTTGGGTTTTGAGGAGGAGCCAGTTGCCATTGTTGATAGACAGGATCGCCAGTTGAGATCCAAGAGGATTTCTGCGGTAAAGGTCCAGTGGAGGGGCCAACCAGTTGAGGAGGCGACCTGGGAGTCCGAGGAGGACATGCGGAGAAGATACCCGCACTTATTTAGCACTTCAGGTATGAATCTAAACCCGTTCGAGGATGAACGTTTTCTTAAGATGTGGAGAATGTAACGACCCAACTGGTCGTTTTGCTTTATAGAACTCCGTTCCCCTAAATAAGACTTCATGTACTTGCTTTTACTGATCTATGACTTGCGGGGATGGTTAGTTCGGGATTTGGAAGAGTTTGGGTTGAAATCGGAACACTTGGTTCCTTAAGGTTGGATTAAAAGGCCAAGTTTGACTTCGGTCAACATTTTGAGTAAACGACCTCGGAATCAGGATTTGAAGGATCCAATAGGTTCGTATGATGATTTCGGACTTGAGTGTATGTCCGGATTGGGTTTTGGATGACTCGGGAGCGTTTTGGCACCTAATAGTGAAAGTTGATTCCTTAAGGATTTTTGAAGTTCTTTAGATTTGGTTTGGAGTGAATTTTTTTGATATCAAGGTCCGAACGGAATTTCGAAACCGAGAATCGTTCAGTAATATCATTTAAGACTTGCACACAAAATTTGGTGTCAATCTGAGTAGTATAAGTGTATTTCGTCACATTGGAAGTAAATTGAAGAACTTGAAGTTTATAAGTTTGAGTCAATTGGTTTTAGGGTGTGATTCATGATTTTAATGTTGTTTCCGGCGTTCCGAGAGTTCGAGCGAGTCCGTTTTATCATTTCAAACTTGTCGGTATGTTCGGGCGAGGCTCTGGGGGCCTCGAGCGTCAATTGGATGAGGCTCGAACTAAGTTGAAAGCGTGAGAAGGAGCTGAAGTTCCAGGTTTCTGTCATAACCGCACCTGCGGTTGGACAGGATGGCCAGCCCAGAAACTGCAGAAGCGGCCTCCTTTCCGCAGAAGCGGTTGTCTTTTTGTAGAAGTGGCCCAGCCGGCCCAGTGGAGTTCCGCATAAGCGGACACATTTTTGCCAATGCGGTGGGCGCAGGTGCGGCCCAGGACCGCAGATGCGGAAATCATTGAAGGCAGTGACCTTTATTTATTGCAGGAGTTAGCCATTTTTGGCTCATTTCCACTCATTGGTTGGGCGATTTTAGAGCTCTTGAGAGGGGTTTTTCACCAAGCTTTTGGAGGTAAGTAATTCCTACTATATGTGAGTTAAATACTTGGATTTTCGGTAGATTAACATGTAAAGATTAGTGAAAATTATGGGATTAGAGTAAAACCTAGGATTTTGATAAAAACAAGATTTGACCACGAAATTCGTTATGGAATGAAGTAAAAATCATATATTCTTGATCCTTAGGTTATGGGTAACAACTTTCTTCGAAAATTTCCGAAATCTGGGCACGTGGGCCCGGGGATGAATTTTAGGGACCCTATATTTAGGGTTGGGAAATTAGTTTAATAGTTAGAATATGAACTCTTGAGCATATATTGACTAGTTCTTACCCCATTTGAATAGTTTTGGATAGTTCGGCTCCGATTTGAGGGTTTGAGCGCATTCTTGAAATTTGAAGTGAGCTTTGGGACGAGGTAAGTCTCCTTTCTAACCTTGTAAGAGGAAATTAACCCCATATGTGAATTAAATAAATGTATGTGACTACCTATGGGGGCTACGTACGTACGTGGTGACGAGAGTCCGTACGTAACTACTATTATGCTAATTGTCTGGGTAGTTTAGGACCCGTACCATGCTATATTTGCAAATGCCTGCGTCCTTACTTGCTACTAATATCACTTAAGTCATGCTGGAAATTGGTAAACCAATATAGACGGCTAGACTCACTTACTTGAGAATTTGCATGAATTACTTGATTATAAATGGATAATGTGTGCTTCCTTGATAATAAATTATTATTTGTGGATCGTGCCGAGCGCCTCGGTAGTAAATAGATGCATCTATTATTCGTGCCATTCGACCCTCTGGCAGTGCACAGTTTAATATTATGTTGGACCGGGCCGTACGACCTCGGTATAATGTGTGCATGTTATTTGTTTGGAACTTCTCGTGATTTACACTGCTTAAATGCTTGAAATGTAAGTTGTTACATGATGTGATTGAAACTTGACATGTTGTTTATGAAAGAATGTCTTACTTCTCCATGATCTTAATCAGTCATTTTTAATCATGGTATCCATGCTTAGCATAACACTTGAATTTTATTATTATTGACCCTAGTAAGTGTCAAGTCGACCCCTCGTCACTAATTCTTCGAGGTTAGACTGGATACTTACTGGGTATATATTGTTTATGTACTCATACTATGCTTCTGTACTTAAATGTACAGGATCTGAGGCTGCTGCATCTGGCTACTCGTCCGGTATGCATCTCTGATACTTGATCGAGATCTCACATTGAGCTGCCCTCTTCCGAGCCGTTCAGCAGCATACCGGAGTCTCCCCTTTTGTTATTACTGTCTACTCTATTTCAGGCAATGGATAGTTATATTCTTTTGTACATTCTACTAGTTGCCCTCGTACTTGTGACACTAGTTCCTGGTACACACATTAGTCAACTATTACTTTTGGGTTGTATTTCTATTATTATGAATTCCTTTAGTCTTTCCCAATTCGTTTGCCTTATAAATCTGTTAATGTTCGACTATTTTAAATTTAAGTTAAGTAAATGTGGGGATTTGTTTATTAAAATGAATAAAAACTCACTAGTCGATTAGGGTTGGCTTGCCTAACAATGGTGTTGGGCGCCATCACGAACTATAATGGAATTTGGGTCGTGACAAAGCCGTTCGCCGAGGCTATCAAAATTGGGGAGATGGTCGAAAATTGTTTAAAAAGGGGAAGAATCTTGAGTCATGCTGCCTTTAAGGCCACATCACAGGCCATTCAGAGTGGTTCAGAGGGTTTGATGAACAGTAACAGGAAGGAAGAGAGAGCCATGATGGCTTCAATCTCGAGGGGGGCCCGCAGGTCATTCAACCCATAATATATGCCACATGGAAACCCGCAACATTATTACTCACACCTTGATGCTACATACGCTGTGGCACCGCCTCACTATGCAATGATGAATGCACAACCTTATCCACGGTCACAACATTATCCACAAGACCGAGCTCCACCTCCTAGAAATGCCCGTCCCTACCAAGCTCCATATAATCCCCAACAATATCTTCCCCAATACAATCCTCGCCCGAGAGAGCCCCTCAGAAGGAATCAATTCACCCCTATTAGTGAATCGTATTCAAGCTTGTTCCAAAAGCTAATCAGGCTAAGTCTGCTGCAGCCAGTGGCCCCAAAACGGCCGAACCCCGAGTCCCCCTCGCACTGAGCTGATGCTAGAGGTGAATACCATTCTAGAGAAGTGGGACACAGTACGGAGGACTGTTGGACCCTCAAGAGGGCAGTTGAAGACTTGATTGAAGCTGAAAGAATCGTTCTTCGAGACGAAGAGGCTCCTGATGTGATGAACAATTCATTGCCTGCTCACAACACTAGGCCAGTCGTTGGAATAATCTGTGATAGTAGGGAATTTGATTTGGCACTAAAAGTCATTGAAGCCGTTGATGCGGCTGAAAAGAAACTTGAAACGGTCTCCAAACCATGAAAAGTTCCCTGTCTGACGGGAATCTCAGTAGCCGGTCTTTAAAATTCAATAAAAATCAAATCGAAATAAAAAAAAATGTCAAATGATATTAATATTCATTGTCCAGGAATATCTCATTTCTTAATCTTGTCACTTTTCTTATTCTCCTTTCAGTTATGTTAATGCAGTTTTTAATGACATGACATGTTTGCGGAATTCATGCCCTGATCCTAAAATGCTGTCAAACTTCGAAATAATGAATCAAGAATAAGAATTAAATGACATTAAGCTTATGGAAATAAAACAAAGACTTGGAACAACTAAAGGAAAATTGGTTCTATATTGGAAAGGTCCATACATTGTGAGTGCTACCAAAAGGGAGCGTTGTATTTGGGAGATATTGAAGGAAATATCTCCGAGACAACTGTCAATGCAGACACGGTCAAAAGGTATTATGTTTGACCCTTTTATGTAGCTTTAATACTCTCCGATTGGGATGACGAAGTCTTTCATTCTCGCTACCCAAACACTATCAACCCTTTGCAAACCCTTTGAGCCAGTTACTTTTCTTTGATTACCCTCTTTGGAACCTGAAAGTGTTATTGAAAAAAGAAAAAAAAGAAAAAAAAACAACAAAAAAAAAGAAAAAGAAATAAAAGAATACAAAAAGAAAATGAAATGAAAAATGAAAAAAAAGAGGAAAAAGAAAGAGAAAAGAAAACAAAATAGAAGAAAAAGAATACGAAAGAAAATCAAAAACGAAGTTGCTTGAACTACGTTCGACTTGATTCCGAAACGTAGGCAGCTTCTTTCTGGGGTTCAGTCGCCCCAAAGCAAAATCCACATTCCCCCGAATGTTGAAACTGGGGAAGATGTTATAATGGTTCAGCGATGGTTTTGCCTGAAAGGTTGTAAAGTTGTAATTCAATCCAAATTCTTTTTACCCAAATCTTTTTCAAGTCCTTCCGATCAATTGCTAAGAATGTCCAAAATTGGAAGATAAAACTACTTGGATCTGATACAACCAGAATGAGAGAAATAAAATGAGAGTCTTATTGGTGAAAACCCTCACGAGCATCATAAGGCGATGGTAAGTAGAGAAATTCAGAAATCAGAGAGGTCAGCTGGTGAAAAACCCGCATAGGACACCGCTTATCGAAAAGAGGATCCTCACAGCCATTGGCATGGGCACACTCCTTGGCAATGTTTCTCGATTTTGAAGCAAAACTTGTGATGAATTTCTGAGAGTCGGACGGTTTACACAGATCAGGCATCCAGTCCAAACGGCATGTCTTGTTCATTGAAGTCCGCATGTACTCCAGATAAGTCCTTCTTCATTTCCCCGAAAGGGATACCTCTTGTCTAAAATTCATGCCCCATTCTACTGCTTGTTTTTCTTTGAATCCTTTTTGGTCTAACTCTGTTTCAAAGTTAAGGCAAAGAAGGGATGGCAAGACGGATTTACAAGGCTCTCATATGATACAAGCTAATATGCAAACAAAGGCATCCAACCCCAGCAGGGGCATCAAGTCAACTCTGACTGGCCATGGTGGCTGATGTTTTGAAATAAAAAACTCTCGAAAGAAGGAAATCAAATGGAAGTACCTACAAAGGCAAAATGAAGTTTAAAAGGTTAAGTCCCAGGCGACAGACCGTCTCGCAAAGTTCGAAAAGCCAAAGGTTCCCAATGCTCTGAAGCTAAAATTGGAAGAAAGAAGTCAAAGGCCTGCAAAAGCAAAATAAAGTTGAAAAAGGTTAATTTCCACGTGACCGACTATTATGGCAAAGTTTGGAAAAGCTAAAGGTACTCCGGATCCAGAAGTGAACTCGGTATTCAGGAAACAACCAGTTGCAGTTGAAAGTATTATCACAGAATCCGGGCCGAGATATACTGAAACATTCAAGATCGCAAAACCAACCACCATTTCAAACTGAAAAATTGTTCTTTGTTTGAAAAAATAGGAAACAAGTGTAATCCAAAGCAACCTTGCAAGAAGCAGGTGCAACCAAAAGAAACTGCGTGGAGACTAAAATAGCTCTGCAGGAACAACAACTCCAAAAAGGGAAGTCTTCTCCAAATTCTTTCCAGCATTTTACTCATTCTCTTAATAAAAGAAGAAAGAAAAGAAAGAAAGTTCAAAATCATGGTAATATAGGGTCTCCAATCCCTAGCTGCGTTTTCCAACAGGGTTTCCCCTCCCTAGTCAATTTTATTTTAGACATAGGATTTCCACTCCCTAGTCTCTTTTCCAACATAGGGTCTCCACTGCCTAGTTGATTTCATTTTAGACATAGGGTCTCCACTCCCTAGTCTCTTTTCCAACATAAGGTCTCAACTCCCTAGTTGATGTTATTTTAGACATAGTGTCTCCACTCCCTAGTCTCCTTGTCCAACATAGGGTCTCCACTCCCTGGTTGATTTTATTTTAGACATAGGATCTCCACTACCTAGTCTTCTTTTCCAATATAGGGTCTCCACTCTCTAGTTGATGTTATTTTAGACATAGGATCTCCACTCCCTAGTCTCTTTTCCAACATAGGGTGTCCATTCCGTAGTTGATGTTATTTTAGACATAGGGTCTCCACTCCCTAGTTTCCTACTCCAACATAGGGTCTCCACTCCCTAGTTGATTTTATTTTAGATATAGGGTCTCCACTCCCTAGTCTCCTTTTCCAACATAGGGTCTCCACTCCCTAGTTGATTTTATTTTTGACATAGGATCTCCACTCCCTAGTCTCCTTTTCCAACATAGGGTCTCCACTCCCTAGTTGATGTTATTTTAGACATAGGGTCTCCACTCCGTAGTCTCCTTTTCCAACATAGGGTCTCCACTCCCTAGTTTGATGTTATTTCAGACATAGGGTCTCCACTCCCTAGTCTCCTTTTCCAACATAGGGTCTCCACTCCCTAGTTGATTTTATTTTAGACATAAGGTCTCCATTCCCTAGTCTCTTTTTTCTAACATAGGGTCTCCACTCCCTAGTTGATGCTTTTCTTAGACATATGGTCTCTACTCCCTAGTATCCTTTTTCCAACATAGGGTCTCCACTCTTTAGTTGATTTTCTTTTTAGACATAGAGTCTTCATTCCTTAGTCTCCTTACCAGTATAGGGTACACAATCCCTGGTTGTGTTTCTCCAACTTAAGGTACACCAATCCTTAGTTGAAGCACCATTTTGGCAATCAGGGTACATCATTACCAAAGAATCATGTTTTTTCCAGGGTACACTCATCCCGGCCTTTTATTGCTTTCAATAATGAAGTAGTATAGAGTTTTGTTACAAATAACTCATGAAATTTTCCTAGTAAAAACTGAGGCAGAAAAATTTTGTTCGTTTGTTAGTTCTGGTGTCTGAGCAGGTTTAACCTCGAGGTACAGGGTTCGAGATATCCAAAAGAAGAAGTCTCGACCCAAAATAAAGAAAAAGAAAAGAAAAGAAGTCAATCCAAAATGTAAAAACGGGTGAAAGGATGTGGACTGCTCAAGACATGACTGAAGTCACGAGCATTGCACTTCCCGTTTTGATCAGAAAAAGTTGAAGAAGAATGAACTAGCACCTGCTGCTAGAAAGCATCAAGGTTCAGATCAGAGTCTGCGTGAAGAACCGGCCAAGACTCAAGATCAAGTTTCAGAAGACTTATAGATAGGAATCTTGTAACTCATAGTTGATAGGCTTGTTTAGTTCTTTTCATTCCGATTTTGGGATAATAAGGAGTTCAGCAAGCAGCAACAACAGTGAAATCACAGCTCTTCGGTAGTCCTAGCTACCAAAACCTCCAGAACTACACTGACCTGATTGCTTTATAGCCAAGGATATGTAGGCAACCTCCGAGGCAAGGTTCGGTCAAACTCTTTCAAAAAATGCTTCCCATAAAGTATTCGAATGGGCAAATTGCTCATGATTGCTCACTTTATCTTTGACCAAAAAATCTTCACGTTCTCGAGCAAACAGGGGCAGCTGTGAGCACATAATTTTTTCTCAATATATTAAAGTACTCCTAAAAATTTTAAAAATAGATTTTAATTATTTTACAGAATTTTAGGAATTTCTCTATATTTTTATTTGATTTGTTTCGTGCGTATTTATGTTTGATGCATTTTTAGTAGCATTTTTAATCCTAAGAAAATATAAAAATATTTTGATCTTTACATCTTCATTTTTAGATTTTAATTGCATAATTAATTGCATTTGTAAAACATTAAAATACCAAAAATATATTAGGCACTTTACATGCATTATTATTTAAATTGTCACGACCCAAAATCAACCGTCGTGGTGGCACCTATCGTGGAACTAGGCCAGCTTCTACTTAACAACTCATCACCATAAAATAACTTTGAAAATAAAAACGGAAGCATTTAACTTTAAAGAAACCTTTTTGAAAACAGAATAAATCCCAAATACGAAACGATCCAACCAAAAATTGGGGTGTCACTGAGTAGATGAGCGTGTAAACCAGAATACAGTCCACTACAATGCCTAGAGAAATAAACTGAAATACAACTAGTGATAAAGAAGGAGAGTCAAGGCCTGCGAACGCCATGCAGCTACATTGATAGTCTCCGAGCTCCGAAGCCTCAATCAGCAACCACCGCCGTGACCAGAAGCGCCTGGTCTGCACACGAGGTGCAGGGAGTAACGTGAGTACATCCAACCCAGTAAGTAACAAGTCCAAACTTTGGACTGAAGGTGGTGACGAACTCAACCAGTACAGATAAAACAGAAACAACTGTGCAAAAATGTAGGCATGCTTCCAAATTAATAGACAGCTCAACACAGTAAAGTAAGACAAATTCGAGCAGTATAAAGAATATAACTCTGTTATCTCTATATGCAAATGCACATGTTGTATGTGGTGCACCATGCTATCAGCCTCATGAACTCACACTCTCAAATGCTCAACCACTCTGTACTGTATATGGCCCATTCGGCCCAGGGAAGATCCATTCCGGAATATATACATCACTGACTATAAGTCACCCGGTACCGAGGAAGGCCAATCCAGCCCTATGGAGAAGATCCATCTCCAGGTATCAAGTACTTCAGACAAGATCCATGTCCAGCGAAGATCCATCCCTCAATAATATCATTCGCACTCACTAGGGATGTGTTACAGACTCTGGAGGGGCTCCTACAGCCCAAGCGCTATCATAACATCAATATAACCACTGCGGCGTGCAGGCAGATCCCATAACTGTCATTCATAATCAGGCTCTCGGCCTCATTCAATCATCAGTCTTACTCACAGGCTCACAATATCATAAAAACTAGCCCAAAATAATGATATGATGTATCAATAAATAACAGCTGAGACTGAGATATGATATGAAATGCATGAACATGACTGAGTACGAAATATGGGTCCCACAGTACCGGCATAAAGCCTAAACATGATATCTAGCATGACTGACAACTGGTAAAAACACGGATATCAACAAGATAGAGTCACTATGCAGTGCCATGGATTCAACCAGTTCATAATTTCACGGTGCATGCCCACACGCCCGTCACTTGGCATCTGCGTCACTCAATACCAATCATATAACACATAATTCGGAGTTCCGAACCCTCACAACCAACTTTGAAAGCGTTACTTACCTCAATCTGCGCAAAATCCTACTCCGTAATGCCTTTGCCCCTCAAATCGATCTCCAAACGTCCCGAATCTAGCCACAAGTAGTACAATACAATCAATAAAGGCTAAAGGGATCAATTCCACAAGAAAAGTACTAAATCATATCCAAAAATCCGAAATCGGCTTAAACTCGGCCCCCGGGTCCACGTCTCGAAATCCGACAAAAATCACAAAACCTGAAAGCCCATTCACTCACGAATCTAACCATACCAAATTTACTCAAATCCAATAACAAAATCTCATTCAAAACCTCAAAATCCTAACTCAAGGGTTCTTCCTCTTTTTTCCCAATTTCTCACCCCAAATCACAAATTAGATAATAAAATTAAAGATATAATCCTGGGATTTAACCAAAACCAAGTAAGAATCACTTGCCCCAATCAACTCCACAAAAATCCCTTCAAGAATCGCCCAAATTCGTGGTCTCTAGCTCAAAATATGAGAAATGGGTTCAAACCCTCGTTTTTGAAATTAATTTTGTCTGCCCAGATTTCCTTCATCGCGATCACGGAAATAGCCTCGCAATCGCGAAGCGCAAAACAGTCTACCCCTCAGCTAACCTTTTGCGAATGCGGGTACCTCCATGCGATCGCGTACTACTGCCTCAGAGACCTACGCGATCGCATCCACCTTCACGCGATCACGTAGAGAAATTTCCTCACCTCCTCCTCTGCTCAAATCCTTCTACGCGAACGCGACCTTAGCCATGCATTCGCGAAGCACAGCTTAATTCACTTACGCAATCGCCTTCCTTACTTTGTGACCGCATAGAACAAAACCACCTATGTCCCAAATAAGCTTACGCAATCGCAGATGAACTTATGCGATCGCGTATAAGGAAACCAGAAGAAAAATACTAGCAGCTATCAGCCATCTTCCAAAGGCCAAAAATGATCCGTTAACCACCCGAAACTCACCCGAGGCCCTCGGGACCTCAACCAAATATGCCAATAATTCCAAAAATATCATACGAACTTAGTCGAATCCTCAAATCACCTCGAACATCATCAAAAACACGAATTACCCACGGATTCAAGCTTAATGAACTTCAAAATTTCCGTAATCCACAAACGACGTCAAAACATACCAAATCACGTCCGATTGACCTCAAAATTTTCACACAAGTCATAAATGACACCACGAACCTAATTCAACTTCTAGAAATCTAATCCGACCCCGATATCCAAAAAGTCCGCTCCCAGTCAAACTTTCCAAAATCCCAACTTTCGCCAAGCCTAATTCTACTACGGGCCTCCGAATTACAATCTGGGCACGCTCTTAAGTCCAAAATCACCAAACGGAACCATCAAAAGTCAAATCCGAGGTCGTTTACACATAAGTCGACATGTGGTCAACTTTTTCAACTTAAGCTTTCAATTAAGAGACTAGGTGTCTCAATTCACTCCGAATTCACTCCGGACCCGGACCAACCAACCCGATAAGTCACAATTACAGCTGTAGAACACAAAAGAAGCAGGAAATGGGGGAACAGGGCTACAAACTCACGAAACGACCTGCCGGGTCGTTACATCCTCCACCTCTTAAATAAAGTTTCGTCCTCGAACGTGTCTAGAAACATACCTGGAGTCTCAAATAGGTGTGGATATCAGCTCCGTATCTCCTCAGTCTCCCAAGTAGCCTCCTCTACGGACTAAAGCTATATCCTTTGACCTCAACATTCGAACCTGAAAACAACGTAGTTTCAAATTCTACATCTCTAAAAATGACTCCTCCTTCCCATATCCAACAGACATGGATCCCCCCTCCCTTTTGACAAAAAACCCTAGCCGCCCTTATTCCCCCTATCCTCTCAAAGAACAGACCCCCTCCCTCAAATGAAAACCCTAGCTTCCTCCATCTCACACTCTCGCTCTCACCCTCACTCATTCATATCTACTCCTTTCACACACATACACTCAATCGTACATGTCTGAAAGGGCTGAGAGAAATAGTTTAAAATTCAAAAATCTGAAATTTTGAAGAAAAAAAAAATAAAGAAGAGTTTTGAAGAGAAAAAGGAATAACAGTGGAGTTCTAGGCGGTTTTATACTCAAAAAACCATTCAAAAGCTTAGTTTCTTCTATATTCCTAGGCTTCAAAGCGGAATCTGCTGTATTCATTGCTTTTGTTGTTGTTCCATGGCTTGAGTTTCATTCTCGAACTTCAAGCCTTCATTTGGTCGTTCTCATCTAATTTCTATTACTAGGTATGTGGATACTCATTCATTCTCTCTCTTTGAGCTTATGAATAAAAATTATGGTTGTATGTGCTGCAACTGTTTGTGATTTTATAGATCTAGCATTTTTAGCCATAAAAATTATTCAGAATTCTATCTTTGTTGATCTGTGGCATTATTAGTTTTGTTTCAGTTAATTGTTCATGTCATACTCATATTCAATGTTGTGGATTTAGCCGTTTAGTTATTGAATTTATTTTAAAGCTTTTCTTTGTTAATTCATGGCATTATCAATTCGTTTTGGCTGAAATAAGAAACGAAATGGAAGGTACGAGTTTTGTTATGGTTATTAGTGTAAAGTGGCTATAATTGTAATGAATGTCGTGATCAATCTGATTTTGCTCTCGTTAGTTCATTAGTATTATAGAATCGGATTTCCATGGTAAAAGTTGATTAGTAGCATTCAAAACAAAAGGTTAGATTCATGAGTTATTCTGGATGTTGGGTAGTACTGGTTTCTTAAGAAAGGATATCGATTTGGGCTAAAACTAAGGATGAGGTTTGGGTTTAATTTTGCCAAGAGATTTATGGCTAGTAAGGATTCTGGCTATTTGATTTCAAGTGGCATGTCAATTTGTTGGCTAGAAATTAAAAGAGTTTTAGGCTTAAAATATCATGCCTTATTCTTCTAATTAGTCACGTTCATAAGCTTATGGAATAAATTATGGGGTCACAACAGTTACTCCAATTCTTTAGCATTATTTTTTTATAATTTCGTGTTAATTAATTCACATCACCTCTCCCACACTAATCTTCCATAAACTCTTGGCCTCATAATAATCTCAACTTAATTTAGGATAAACAAATAGCTTTACTTTAGACGTCATTAATAATAAATTATCATGACTATGGGTACGGTTACGTAACTCCGGGCATGCACTTGACCTTACAACTTCAAATAAGTTAAAAATAAACATGTTTTAAATCGCGGGTACGTTTCACGTGGCGCGGTTCACAATATGTAAAAAATAATAAGTGTGCGACATCATGACCTATTTAAATAAATTTCATAAATCCTAAAAAGCAATTAAAATTCTATTTGAAGCGGTTAAAAAGTAAAAATACACAATAGGTTCTAAAGATGTAATAAATCAGATATTTAAAAAGTCTTGATGACATTAAAGAACTTCTCAATAAGAAGTTTGGAGAATTTAAAGTTAATCCTTTAAGTTTAGAGCATATGTCTGATAAAGGCAAAGGTCTAAAAGTAGACGACGAGATTAATAAAATATCTGAAAAATATGCTCGCAAACCATACCAAAAGATGTTTTACTATCCAAGACCAACCCCCCAAGATGTTCTAATAGAAGAACAAGACAATGACCACTACAACCAAGATTTGACTATTGAGATTAATAATCTCAAAAAAGTAGTCTCAGAGTTAAAGGCTTCTAATGTAGCCTTGGATGAAAGAATTTTTAAATTAGAAAATTCTGACACTGAGATTGATAAAGAATTCAGTACTAATATTACTGAAAAAGAGATTGTTGCAGGTAAATCCGAAGGCGAAGCTGCTAGTAAATTACTAGGAGCCATTGATTATGCTGAGGATGAGTTTTACAAAAACTCTAGTATTTTACAACCCAAAAGTTTTTAATAAAAATAACTCTTTTAATTGATTATAATTTTAGAAGAGAATTTACTGCTTTATTTGATAGTGGAGCATATTTGAATAATAATAATAATAATAATAATAATAATAATAATAATAATAATAATGATGATGATGATGATGATGATAAATGATAACAATAACAACAACAACAACAACAAATGACGGTATTAAACTCAGATAACTTTTCTCATATTCTATAAGGGATCAGTTATATCAAGATTTTGGTATGAAAATAATACCGATTTTAACTAATACTTCCAAAAGTCTTGGAATAATTTTGGACTCCAATAACCAATGATCCATAATATAATCTCTATGTTTGAAGAGAAACATTAGCAGGACCGCAAGTTAACAGGGGTAGCTGGAAGTTAATTTGACATAAAACTAAGAATGGAGAATTTTGGACTCCAATAACCAATTTGGCTATAATTAGAGAAGCATTTCTGGCTTAAAAAATAGAAGGTTGTCTTTTTTGCAATTTTATATATTTAATGGGTTGGTCACTTATCAAACCTGCTTCCTACCATCCCAACACATGCTAAATTTGAGGAAGCAGCAGAGGACAAATCCAGCACCTAAATTTGCCTCATACCAAATTTTCTATGTCTCTTTCCTTCTTGGATTGTTCTTGGGTACGATTCATTATTGGTGGATCAAACTCGTTTGGTACGAGGGATAAGGGATAATTAATCGCAGGATTAAATTTGAGATGGGTTTATCCACGTTTGGTTGCGATAAAATCGTGGTATAATTAATCTCGGGATTAGCTATTCCGGAATTGTAGTATTTTTTTTATCCCTATGGGAAAATGGAATAATTAATCATCGGATCACTTGTTTCCCAATCAAACAACCCCTAAGTTGGTAGTTGATGTTGTAGGGCATTACGCCATGGATTTGTCTGATTTTCACGCCTTTCAAAATGCGCGCAATCGCTGATGAAAAGCCAACAACTTTTTAGAAGTCAGTTTTAACTTGCCCCTTTCCTTTTATTAGTCAGAAAGGTTTTTCAACCTATAGAAGGGGTTGCTTGCTGCTCGCCCCTATCACTAAACAACGAAGCTCGGAGTGGGAGGAGGGACTTGAACACTGCATTTTATCGCTACCAAGCTTCCAACAGTGAGACCACCACCACTTATAAACTCTTTAATGGATTTTCCTTTTTCAACTATTAGATCGTCTTTTCTTAAGATTTTATACTAGTACTCAAGTGATACGTGAAATGAAAAGAAATTTTTCTCAACATAATTTAATTGATGAGGATTTATTAGTTTAGGTTGAGTAATTGTACATAACTAGGACCTAAAGTTCATTTGTTATTACATGTTTACTTTATATTTTCTTCTCATATTGTAACATCTTCATTGCTCATTATTCCTCGAATACAATAAGAGTTGACACCTGACAAATCTTTCACTCGATTTCCTCTTATTAAGACCATCAAATGTTCCTTTGAAGTATGAATTATGACTTTCGTATGAAATGTGCGCAAATATATCATGTTGATTGCTCAACTGTATCGTCTTATGTGGAACTAAATTAGTTTTTTTTATGTTTTCGTTGAAATATGGGGACACACTCCTTGCTTCTGGGGACATAGATCCATAGCTCGAGTATGGTCCGCGTACCATTTTTCTTCTCTATCATCGTTCTTTCCATAATACTTCCTCCAATTTTTGCTCTATCACTAGTAGTTGCTCCCGATTCGAAGCACCCTTTTTCTGGATTAATAACCACTTGCACAACTTTTAATAGAGGATACTATTTGTCTATACCAACTTACTAGAAGCAAAGTAGGAATATGTTTCATATTTTGATCCTTTAATAAAAATTCTGACTCCACCACTGACTGTTACTATTGTCATAGTTTTGGCTCTTTTCACTTGCTTTTTTCATGTTTTGGCTTCAAAAGATGAGGCAAAATCACACTGAAAATGTAAATCAGACATTAAATAAAACGAAATATATAAAGGTTTCTTTTTCTTTTCACTAAACGAATTCAACTTTCTTTTTCTTTCTTCACTTAACACTAATAAAGAATATTCCATAAAGAAACTATGTGCTATGCATCTTTTGCGTAGTACACATGGGCCTATGGCTCCTTTATTTGTCTTCAATATGTTTGGTATAAGCATACATATATAACCTAAATGAAAATATTGGATATAAGCATAAATAATTGTTAGTAGACTGTGTTAAAAAAATTCTGCAAAAATTAAAATAGAAACAGAAGTAGAAAAATTCCGAGCCCAATAATAAATTATGTTTCCTTAAGCAATTTAATTCTCTCATTGTTGCCCAAAGTTGTTGGATTAACTCCTCTTAGGATAATGAAAATTACAGAATTTCGGCGAACTCAACAAACGGCAGCAAATCACACTGACATTACGTTTTTGCTTTGAAAAGATTATGCAATATGCAGAAGAGAGAGAGGAGAGTTCTTTCAGATTTTTCGGTGGTGTAAAAATAAGGCAAAACCATTGAATTTATAGCCAAACAGTCTAAGTTGAAGATGTGGTACCTGTTTACATATGGTAGTGACATTTCGACAGGAAAGGAATATTAAATAACAAAAAAGGAAATAAATTTGGTCCAGAAAATATATCAATCAATCCAAGCCCAAGCCCAAGCCGAGCGACGATGATGGTTTAAGGCTTGCTCTCTTCTCAACTCTTTAAGAGCTAGAAGAAGTGCTTTTATATATAAGCACAAGAATTTCCTCTTCCTATCCAATGAAGGACAAGTTCCTTCGTAAATGGAACCAATTCAAATTTTCATTTCTCTCCATTTTTTAATCACGCCGTTCATAAAAACCCAACAATACCTAACATCTCTTGTCATTACACTAATTTATTCATTGTCACTTCTTCAAGTGTTGATTACAAATTTACGAAAATTCTATATACGCCACTGCCCATCTCAGGAGGAAATGAAGTTATGTGACATAAGTTACCTTGTGGGAGCGGTAATAGGAAAATATGATTTATTAACTAATATATACTCCTATATACTAATTAGCATGTTGTTGGAACCGACCAAGAGCACTAAACAAGTCTCACTAATAGGGCAAATATCACTTTTAGCCCATGTCTGAAACTATTTAGATACGGTAGCTGCAAAAGTGTATAAAATTTGGCGTAAAGAAAATTTCTGATTCACCGCTTGGACCTAAAAACAACGGGCAGCAGATTCGACGAGCTCAACTTCCACTGAAAAGAGAGGCTAAGCGCTCTCCCCAGCTTAGTGCATGGAAGGGCGAGGGCTGGTTCTGACGAGTGCCATCTCTTTCGATTTGCTCGGAGCTTCTTTTTTTTTTACTTGGTCGCCTGCTATCTTGAAATCATTTATATAAGCAGAAGCATTCAAGAATCACTTGTATGTTTTTTTTTTTTGTGTATATATATATATATATATATATATATATATATATTGGTAATTAAAGAACTTTCATTTCTCAAAGAATATTTACAACGTGCATTCGAGCTTAATCTGGACATAAGCCCCAGATTTTAGCTTTCATTTCTCTGGCCTCAGTTCTAACTACTAACTACAAGAATATTTCATTGCACATTAGGATAGTAGTTAAGCTCCATCAATCTTCTTTATAGCCGCTGTTTATTAGTTCCTTGCCCATGCACGTCTTGCGTTATTGCTTTGCCTAGTATTACTTCTGATCGCTGTTCTCCTTTGAAAATTCTTCCATTTCTCTCTTGCCATATGTAGTACAAAGTTCCTGCTAGGATGAGTTTATACAACTCAGCTGTTGTGCTCCTCCCCTTATAGTATTTTCCTGCCCATTCAATTTCATTTGCCCACGTCATTGTTTGCATCTGAATCCCTTGCCATTGCAGCATTGCTGTCCATACTCTTGAGGAATAAGGACATTTAAAGAACAAGTGATCAATGGTTTCCTCCTTAGTGTTACATAAAGAACATGTTACATCTTCCATATAACCCCAGCCCTCAATCTGTCTTTAGTCAGCAGCCTTCGATGTGCAGCTAGGAATACTGTAAAGTTCCATTTTGGTAGTCCAGCATTGTTCTGCACCAGTTTCCTCCATGGTACTCTAGCAAAGTCTCCTCGAAGTTTCATATACATAGTCTTAATAGAAAAGCTTCTTATCCCCTCTACATCCTCCTCTGTATACCCTGCTTCCCTCAAAATATTGTTTGGCTTTAAAAATCTTCTGTACCATCCAAGAAGCTTGTTTTGGTACAATGCTCCACAATGAATTCTGCTTCTTATAATACACATGTATCCATTGTACCCACGTCTTATCCTTTTTCTTGCATAGGTTCCATAGGCATTTACATATAGCTGCCTTATTCCATGCCTCTATATCAAGTAAATTTAAGCCGCCTGCTGCTTTTGGTTTACACAAGCTGTCCCATGACAGTAGAGCTCTCCTTGATACTTCTACACCCCCTGTCCATAGGAATGTTCGACACTCTTTCAATGAGTTGGATCAGTTTCTTTGGCAGCACAAACACCTGAGACCAGAATACTTGAATAGAGAATAGCATACTCTTGATTAGCTGAATTCTTCCTGCATAGGACAGGAACTTTGATGTCCATGATTGGATTCTCCCTAGCATCTTTTCAAGCAGAGGCTGACACTGCACCAATGACAACCTCTTAGAGCTAAGAGGTACTCCCAAGTACCTAACTGGTAATGTTCCTTTGACAAAGCCTAGAGCTTGTAAGATCTCCTGTTGTTGATCATCATTCACTCCACCAAAGAATATGGAGTTTATATCAGCATTTGCCACTAACCCTGAAGCCTTTGACAACTGTTGAAAATACTGAAATAGTAGCTGAACAGATATAGCATCACCTCGACAGAACAGTAATAAGTCATCAGCAAAACTCAATTGCACTATGTTCATTTTGCCACATTTAGGATGGTAGTTGAAGTTAGGGCCCCTCTTGAGTGTATTCAATAATCTTGTCAGATATTCCATAACCAATACAAATAGGTAAGGAGATAGGGGATCTCCCTGTCTCAATCCTTTCTTAGCTTGAAATGGCCTTGTAGGTTGCCTATTAATTATAATGGAATATGAGACTGTTGTTACACAGCTCATAATCCATTGCACAAATCTCCCTGGCAGCTGCAGATATGTCATGTTCTAGATAACCCCATTCAACTAAGTCATAAGCCTTCTTCATATCTATTTTCATCATGCATCTAGGAGAAACATCTTTCCTGCCATATCCTTTAACTAACTCATGATTAAGTATTATGTTGTCATTTATCAGTCTACCAGGAACAAAAGCAGACTGACTTTTATCCACCAGCCCATCCATCACTCCTTGTAATCTATTAGTTAGAATCTTTGATATAATCTTGTAAAGTATTGTGCAACATAATATTGGCCTGTACTCAGTAATTTTAGAAGTATTTTTCACCTTAGGAACAAGAGTTACTGTTGTACAATTTATACGCTGATACATATTTGAACTTGAGAAGAACTCCATAACTGCATCTGTAATTGTGTCTCCTACTACAGGCCAAGACTTCTTGAAAAATAAAGCATTGAAACCATCACACCCAGGAGCTTTGTTGTCACTAATGCCTTTTAGAGCATGATAAATCTCCTCCTTTGATACCTCTGCCATCAGTTGCAGTTGTTGCATTCTATTCACCATAGGACCATCTCTCATGACAGCTGGGCTAATAGCAGGCAACTCATTTGCTGATGAGCCTAATAGTTGTTGATAGAACCCTGTCACCTCCTCCTCAATGTCCTGCCTTGTTTGCACTGTATTTCCATTACATTTTATTAATTTGCTAATCTTGTTCTGGCTGCATCTGTTTTTCATACTTGCAAAGAAATATGCTGTATTGGCATCACCTAGCTTTAGCCATTTTACTCTTGACTTCTGCCTCATAATGCTTTCCTCCGCCCCTAACCATTTCTCCAGCTGCATTTTCATTTCTTTCTCATCAGCTACTAAGGCCTCATCTTGACCAGGGTCCCTCATTTGTTCTTGCAAATCGGTTAATCTTTGTCTACACACCTTGATCCGATCACCAACAGCATTATACTCATTGTTGTTTAACACCTTCATAGCATGTTTTACACTTTTTAGTTTCTGCCAAATACTCCTCATACTGTTTTGCTCCTGTGGCCCCTCCCATGCTTCATTAACAAGCTTTATAAAATCATCATGTTCAGCTAGATGATTTAGGAATTTAAATGGCTTAGGACTACAGTCTTCATTCTCCTCCAGTGCTATACTCAGTGGTGAATGGTCAAAGCAATGTGGATCCATAATCCATAACTCTAAATGCGGCATGGACAGCATCCATTCAGCATTAATCAAAGCTCTATCAATCTTACTATAAGTGTGACCATTTGTCCATTAAAACTCCTTCCACTAGTCCTCATTTCTGCCAATCCAGTACTTTCAATAAACTCATTGAAGTCTCTGATCTCTAGTTCTTGTACCGGATTACCAACTGGTCTATCTTCCCCTGGTCTAATAGCATTATAATCCCCCATTATCAACCATGGCCCTTGTTGTATGGAGTGTAATCTTGTCAGTTCTCCCCACAGACTTCTTCTATCTTCCACACTATGCATGCCATATACAGCTGTAAAAGTGAACCTCATATCCAACCTCCTAATATAAACTGAGGTGTGTATAATTTGAGCAGTTCTACACACCTCTATGCATTCTATTTTACTTGAGTCCCATAGCAACCATATTCTTCCTCTACTACTACATTCATAGTTGTCTAAGCATGCCCATCCTGGTGTAATTTTCCTTATAACTTGTATAGCCTTCTGCTTTTTTATTTTATGCTCTAATAATGCAATCATGTGTACTTTATTACTATGAATGAACCACTTCACCTCTTTTTGTCTAGGGGCTTTATTTAAACCCCTTATGTTCCGAGTTACTAGCTTCATACAGGTATGAAGAGGGACTGCATAGTCCCTTCCTGCCCAGTATTACCTTGTTGTCTACTTGTTCCTTCCTCCATTTGTCTTGGCATGGCTAACTGCAGTCTAGATTCTGTGAGAAGGTTAAACCCATTATGCACATTAACTACATCAACTGGTTGTCTCTCTCTGTTTCTAGCTGCTGACTTTCCTATAACAGTCTACCACCTTTGCTATTTATTTCCTGTTATAGCTCCTGCATCAGCACTAGCAACTAATGTACTAGAGCTAGCATTCCCTTCATTTCTATGCTCTATCAACTTCGATTGCTCCTTAACAATTATTTCCTGCACTTTGGGTGCAGGCTTAGGTTGCCATTCCTGCTTCTGTTTTGCATTCTTAGCCTTCAATTTTGGTCCTAGCTGTTCATCAACTCTACATTTGTGGCCAACTTGCATACATTTAGTACAGAACTTAGGGACCCAGTCATATGCTATTTCTTGGATAAACTCCCTTCCATTAGGATCAGTCACCTTGATGGACCTAGGCAACTCTTTAGTAACATCCATTTCTACCAATACCCTTGCATATGAAATCCTATCCACTTGAGTGGTACAAGCATCAGCATATAGAGGAATTCCCAAACCACTACTTATCCTGCTTAGTGACCTATTTCCCCAGCAATTCAAAGGTAGATTAGGATATTTAACCCACACTGGTATAGTTTGGAGTACCTCTTTGTTGAAATCAAAGTCAGCAGACCACATTTTGCAATGATAGGCTTGTTATTCAACATGTGAGGTCCTGAATATAGTACTTCATCCCTATCTTCAATAGAATTGAAACGAACCACAAAATAGCCATCATTGTGAAAATACACCTTAGGCTTAGCTACAAAGTTCCATACTGAAGCAATGTACCTTTCCATGGCACCTATTGTTGGACTTCCTCCAGCAACATACAAAATTAGCACTTGTTTTCACTTCTGAGTCTCCTTCTCAATTTCTTCCTTGCATAGCTCCACAATCACCTCGCCATTTTGATAGTTGGTGCAATAAAGCTCAGATCCATACCTTTTGCCGTAAAATTCGATCCCACAAATAAATTTGCTCACTGCTTCTGCCCTTTATCAACTTCAACAGTAGGTAAAATCACTTGAGGTTGAGTTATCACTGTTGTATTCCCTTTTACTCCCAGTTTGCTAGTAATTGGTGCAGTACTCTTCCCAATTGTCACATTTTTGCTTAAATTTGGGCTTGCATGTATCATCGGACCATCAGCAATTACTTTACCACTATGTTTGCCCTTATCCAGTGGAGTTTTCGTAGCTTCTTCCATGGTTGACAATGGCAGCCACTGTTCCATTGGAATTTCCCCTTGATCTCTTTCCAAATTGCTCTCATTCCTCAGAATTGGATTGCTCGTTCCTGCGTAATCAGTCGCATGTATCGCGGTTGCAATTCTCTTCGGTCGTCCCCTCCCCATGGCTAGTGGCGTACGTTAGCACATGCACCCTAACGTGCGCCGAGAGAAGAGAGAAATATATATATATATATATATATATATATATATATATATATAGTTTTTGGCTGTTACTTGGAGAGCGGAGTGTCATTTTCCCATAATTATTACTTCATTAAATTTTCTCCAGTAAATAAAGATACTTCGTCTATCTTATCTAAAGAGTCAGAATATTGGTATTAATGAAGAGATGGAAGAAAAATGGATGAAGAAAATCAAAATAAGGCCCTACAAATCCATATTTTTTCAAGATTTAAGAATGCATAGCAATAGAGTTGGAAACAGTAGGGTCTAAATTCTATCCCAGTTAGTCAGAAATTTACATATTATTGAAACTTAAGTTTTCATCAACGTGGCCATGCGAACATAAATACATTAGTTCTTGTAGGGAGCGCTTCTCTTATATGACTTTACGTGATATGAATCTGAATACAATAGTTCGCTTATTTTCTCTGTTTGTTGAGCCAAAAGTCTAATTTACCATCAGGGGCGGAGCTAGAAATCTGTATTCGGGTTCGGTTGAACCTAGTAACTTTTGCTCAAACAATATTGCGTTAAAAAGTTCATTAAATATATACAAATATTAAATTTAAAACTCTGTTAGTAGCACTTGAAGTTGTCGTTTTAAAATTTAAAACCCATCAAATTGAAATCCTAGCTCCGCCTTAGCTTACTATGGCCGGCCACAATTTCAAGAATAAATGACATTGGTAATGATCATGATTTTGAACTTGTATTATTAACAAGACATGTGGTTACAAAGAGTATAACGAGAAAATGAAAAAAAAGATAGGATAACAAAAAGAAAGGAAATATAGTTTGCTATCTATAGGAAATCCAATGATCTATCTTTAAACCTATATTTGAGAATCTTGGCAACCCATATACTTCTTTACAAGTAACAAGGTGGGACTTTCTTTCACAAAAAAAAAAAAAAAAAAAAAAAAAAAAAAAAAAAAGGTCATAATGGGTCTATACTACTTTCTCAAATAGGACCAACCTATTATCAGCTAGTCTAGAATTGTATGCTGATTTTTTGTACTCAAACCATGTAAATTCTTTGTACAAGCTGTCTTGATCCCCTTTTATTAGTGAAGCCAAAGGTGCTATCTTTTCACTCAATGGTGGTCCTCCAAAATAAATCATTGAAAGTCTTGATTTCAAACTATTGGCCAAAACCCTATGCTTTACACTCTTAAACCTTCCATTGGTCATCACCTGCAAAATTCACCATCATTAGCAAAATTGTACTCAGTGGCGGAGGCATGATTTCCGCTAAGGAGATTCAAAAACAGGAAAAAGTTAAAAAATTAAAAGAAATTTAAGCTAGTGGGAATTGAACCAGGGACCACACAAAGATTTTGAACCCTTGTGACCACTAAACTATGCTTTTAAGCTATCAAACGGATTCAAAACATAGTATATATATAGAGGTAAAAAAAATAGATTTTACTTTATATATACTGTGTAATTTTCTGACGAAGAGGGTTAGGGTCCAATCCGCCCCTGATTGCACTCTAGTAAAATAGTACTAATGTATATAATAATACAATATTTTAATGTACCGTGGGATGGATGAGATTCTCTACCGTTAACTAAAAGTTCTGGTTCAAATATCGATAATGAAGAATGTGGATTAGTCAAGTCAGTAGGTACCAAATGTCGAATGATTAAACATGAAAAAATTACAAATATATGCTTAAAATGACATATAAAGTAACTTAATTTACCACATTCATCTATGCTCAAAACTCATTATTTTTGTTTTTATTTTATCATAAATCCATATAAATGATATCCAACTCCTAGGAGGAATAATGTGAAGTACAAAGAAAAGATAGAGGAAAAGACACGATTAACCCTAGGATAAATCATGTCAGCATGCTAATTCTTCACCCCAATTGGCAAATGAGTGAAAAATAAAAGCTGAATAATTAACTAGAAGCTTTCACTCGATAAAAACTAATCTTTGGACAAAAACATGGACCTTTTATTTGTTTAATGTCACAAAAATATACCAAAAAAGTTACGATGGAGTGATAATTACTCCTTCATTTTTAACTAGAGGTCTCGGGGTTGAATCCTGGATATAGAGTTGCTTTTGTTAAAGAACACTTTATCCCTAATGGGGCTTTCCAGCACGAGTCCAAATTTAGTCGGGTTCCAATGTGCAGGGGCGGATGTAGAATGTAAATAACGGGTTCAATTGAACCCATAACTTTCGACGCTATATATTGCAAAAATAGTAGATATGAACACATAACTTTAAACATATAATACGTTTAATACTAAAACCTTAAAAGTTGAACCCATAGAATTTAAATCCTGGATTTGCCTCTGCCAATATGGATACCGAACACCGAGCAAAAAACCAAAAAAAAAAAAAGTCACCAAGAAATAAAGAGCTATACCTGCAATGAATCACCAACATTGATGAAGAAAGAATTTTGATCAGGTGGTACAGAAATCCAATGTCCATCTTCAAGTGAAATTTGAAGTCCAGAAGTGTTATTTGATCTTAATAAAGAAATGATTTGTGGGTCAGTATGTGCACCAAATCCAATCAAATTTCTGCCATTGAATTCTTGAACTTCAGGACATGGAGGGTAGTGATTTATCCTAAAAACAGAGTCACTCTGTTCATCCATTAGAAGTTTACTAAATACATTCTTTGGATAAATCTTCAATCCTTCTGCTAACATTTCAAGAATCTCACATGCCATTTTCTTCATTGCTGATACATAATCATTAACAGCAGCACTGCAATTATAAAATAAATAAATAAATAATCAATTTAAGCAGCATAGCAATTGACATAGACCATAATATCTTATTTTATCGAGGAATGGGGTGAGATGGTTGGAATTTTTTACCCTAACTAGAGTTTTCGAGTTTGAACCCTGAATAAAAATATTCCCGACAATGAGGCTTAATCCTTAGTGGGCCTTACTCCATGCAAATTTTGATTAGTCGGATCAGTGTATTTCCAGATACTTAAAGCCAAAAAAGGAACTTCTATTGCCGAAAAACGTGGTTAGATAGTTGGAATCCCTCCGTCTCTCATTAGAAGTTTCGTGTTCAAACCCTGAGAGCGAAAAATCCTCTAATAAGAAGCACTTTACCTTTATTCACCTTACTCGGCACGAGTTTAAATTAGTCGGACTAGTGAGCTCCTTATTCACATTACTCAGGACGAATTTGAATAATTCGGACTAGTGAGCTCCTTATCAAGGGCGGAGCCAGAGAGTCCGATGCGGGTTTGGCTGAACCCAGTAATTTTTGTTCAAACCTTGTATTTATCTGAAAAAATTCATTAAATATATACAATTTATTAACGTAGAACTCAGTAACTTCCCGAACTCACAAATTTAAAATCGCGGGCTCCGCCTCTACTCCTTATTCACCTTACTCAGCACGAATTTGAATTAGTCGGACTAGTGAATTTCGAGACGTCTAAAGCCATAAAAGAAAGTAACTTTTTTTTGTGTCTTACCGAATATTTTCTGGGTCAAGACCCAAAATGGATGCAAACTTTTGGTAATTGAACTCAGAATTGGTTGACAAGAGAATGTATTCAACCCAACCAATATCACCATTGGTTCCAATCTTTCTATTGCCATAGCCAAAAGGATCAGCAGGACCTGCTTTTTCTTTCTGATTAAGAGGAGATGAGAAGAATTTAATGGCTTCTAATTCAAGATTATTAATAAATTCCATAGGAACACCATGGTTTATAATTTTGAAGAATCCAAATTCTTCACATGCTTTAACAAGAAGATTCTTGCTATCTGGTTTTGAGAGGTCTATTATTGGAATATTACTAGGGAAAAATGAAGAGATTGGTTTACAATTCTTGACTATGGAAAATTGTTCAACTGCTGGTATTGACAAGACAACCATAGTAAACTTTTGTGGATAACAAAATGGGATATTGAAAAATTAAGAGATTGGTTTTGTTGGGTGTTTTTGGTTTTGGTTTATGACAAGTGTTTGATATTTTTTCTTGCTTTTTATGAGCAAGTTTTGGTTAGGAATTGTGAAGTAGTGTACACTTGGCTGCAAGGACTGCTTTGCTATTTATAGAGAATTTTCAGAGTACAGTCACCGCCCACCAAGTGTAAGTGCCTGGGGTGGGGTGGTTGGGGTGGGATTGGTGGTTGGGGGGGAGGGGGAGTTGGGGGGTTTTACAAGGTGAATTTAGACAAGTGATACTCATTTGGTCTCAACTTTCTTCTCTTGTTCTTTATTTAGATGTTCTTTATTCAGAGCACGTTTGGATTAGTCGATTGTAAATAGTTGAAAGTTTGAAGTGTTGAAAAATATTTAAAGTGTTGAAACTGATTTTTAAAATAAACATTTACGTGTTTGGATAGACGTGCTGAAACTTATAATAACCGGTTGATATGTTTGGTGAAAAAGTGCTGATAAGTTGTTCTTTTGTAAAAAAGACTAAAATACCCTTAAAAACTTTACAAAAGATTATAATTAAAAAGTTTCTTTGTAAAGAAAAGGATGAACAACGGATGTGGAAAGAAGAGAAAATTAGGAAATTTATTTTGGGGAAAAATAGTAGTGAATTAAAAAATATTATTAAGGTTAAACTAGTAAAAGCCTTGGTCAAATTGAAAGTGCTTATAATCTGAAAAGTCATAAGTTGGGGATGACCAATTTATGGTTACTAATTGCACAATTGTAAAAATCTTTTAGGTGAGTTTAGTGTTTAAAAGTTTAGACTCTATATATTGACAGTTAAGATTTTTCATGGAGTTAATTTTACTTAACCCTTTAATCTTCTGAAAATGGAAAACACTAACCCCTTCACCTTTTGTATGGAATACGTATCTTAAATCAACGGTCAAAAATCAGTTGGATTATTACATGTATTTTCAAAATGTCAAAAATAATATTCGATCATGATGTACCATTATACGTTTTCTCAAGATGAATAATTCTTCAGAAATACCCAATAAGATTGTTTAAGTGAACTTTTTTTTTTTTATATTATGTATGTAGTTTACCTGTATATCAGGAGATCAAAATTTATATTGATATTAATTAATATTGATAATCAAATATAAGATAGAATGTAATCCCAAATTTTATTTGAGAATTAGTATTCTAATCCGATAACAAAACGTCCCATGAATGAGACCATGGGATAGAATGAAATTCTTCATAAACGTCGAAACAAAGGAATAAGAAAATTTTTCTTTGGAGCAGGGGCGGATTCAGGATTTAAATCTTATGAGTTTTTACATCGACTTTAAGTAAATTTACAATAATTATTAGGGTCACGGTCAAATATTTATAGATATTTACTAGACTTCTTAATATATAAACAGTTAAAGCTACTGAATTTCCGTATGTCTAACTCTAGATCCGCCGCTTGAAAGCTTCAACAGGAAGTTACATAAATAAGAATGCTTTACCACTTGACATTTTGATATTTGTTAGAAATAAATAAAAGATGTCTCTTTTTCTAACAAGACCAACACTGTTTCGTGACAGTGACATACACTCTCTATATATATATATATATATATCAAGAATCTCTATATATATATATATCAAGAATATTTGTCCTTGTCAACCAGCCGTTATGTTTAATTAATGTTTTTCAGTTACGTATAAAGTATGATGGACAATAAATAAAATAGGTCAACCTTATAACATGGGCATTTTATTATTTTTAACCATCCCGTATCACTAACCTATTTGATCCGATCAATTTAAATTTAATTTGTGTTGAGTAAGACCACTAATTCAGTGGAGTTGAAGGTAAAAAATAATTTGAAATTTTTGATTCAATCGCTCGATGTCACAATTATTTATTACTTTTTACATTTTTACTTGTTCATGTTTGATTATGCACGCCCTTTAAAAATAATTAATAGAATGATAATTTTACTATATCATCACTAATTAAAGTGTAGAAAAATAAATTGGACGAATATTTTATTTAGTATTATAAATAAGTAAAAGTAGACGAACCTTTTGTTGTCTATGTTAATCGTTTTGTAAAAATCATTATCAAAACGTCGTTTTGTAGAAATCTTAGTGGCAAATCAGGGTATTGAATATTGGAATGTCTATTCAAATGAACTTGAAGAAAAAAATAATTAAGAAATGACTTCGACTTTGAAAGTGAGTTTACCTTTTATTAATAATTATTGGTGGGTCATTATTAGAAAGGAAAATATTGATAAAGATATCCAGCTAATAGCTTGTCTGCCAAGCTTCTAAAAATAATATTATTTTGAAAAGTATTTTTGAAAAATCTTTTGATGAGAATCAGTTTATATTTGACTAGTTAATTTAGAAAGAACTTTTAAACAGTAATTAATATTTGACGAAACTTTTATAAAGTGCTTTTAAATAAATTTTTCTCAAAATTACTTTTTTTAAAATATTTTTGGAAAGAAACTACTTTTTCTGCTTATTAAAAATTGCTTTTGCTTTTCCTTCTAAAAACTTAGCCGAGCACCGTCAATTTAGGGAAAAAAACTTTTAAATAAAATTAAAATTGATCAAAGAGAAGTTTAAATATTGATTGATGATAATATTAGCAAATGGAATAATGGTTTAAGGAAATTTTGAATATTAAAAATAAGATTTTCAATGAAGTTGATGTTGAGCCGCCATTCAAACATGATCCACCTTGATTAATTAGAGAATATTTTTTTTTTTCCTGTAGAAAGTCTCAAATCAAGATATTTGGCCACCTGAATTTCCTAGAAAAGGAGTTTAAGCCGTGTTGGAAATTCTTTCCTTTTGTTTCTCCGTCTCTGTCAATAATTTGGTCACATAATCTTTAGTAAAACACAACATGCTACATGAACAATCATTGTTTAAGACATTTTTCGCACGTCTTTGTAGTTTATATTGATTGGAGATCAAAAAATATTGAGAAAACATCTTGGAGACCTCTTGTTAGGTGTTTTGTCCTGATTTTCTTATCATATCTGTTTTTTTTATCTCCTTGAAGGAACTGATAACGTATTTATCACAATTGGATTTTCCTTTTTGTAAAAGAAAATTATAAATCTACCATAATTGGCTAGTCCTTTTTCTTGTAGGAAAATGTTTGGACTTCTATAAACTGACTATCATTCCTTCTCATTATGTAGCATACACAATGTAGCCATAAGGGGTTTGAGAGTCTTGTTTAGAGGGAGAACTTTACGGGACAAGTGTTAGTGTGTCACTTGTGTTTGCTTCTTCGTGAGGTTGTTCTCCCGATATTTTGTACTCTCTTTTTATATAGTGGATTGCTCATCTCCGCCATGGACATAGGTCAGTTGACCGAACCACGTTGAATGTTTGTGTCTCTTTTGGTATATTTATCTTTTGTTATCTGATTTATCGTCGTCCAAGGTTTTCTTTACTAGCTTCCGTATGACACTTGATTTTTTTCAGTCCTAACAAGTGGTATCAAAGCGAGGTTCAAGACAGGTATATCTTGGCGGGTTCAGTTCTAGTCGTAACCTATTTGACGGTAATCGTGATTTTTGTCTGAGAAATTTGACTGGAGTACTACTCAAGTTGAGACAAACTTTGTGGTGGAGATTTGGAAATGCGACCTGTTGAAGATTATGTGAAGAATGAAATCAAGTTTATTTTGTTTGAAAATTTTAGGTCAAGGGGAATTGTTAGGTGTTTGTCCTGATTGTTTTACCACATTTGATTTTTTCCATCTCTTGAAGGAAAGGACAACATATTTACCAAAATTGGATTTTCCTTTTTGTAGAAGGAAATTATAAATCTACCATAATTGGCTAGTCTTTTTTCTAATAGGAAAAGGTTTGGACTTCTATAAAATTGAGGATCCTTCCTTCTCATGCTGTAGTATCCACAATATAGCCATAAGGGATTTGAGAGTCGTGTTTAGGGAGAGAACTTTACGGGACAAGTCTTAGTGTGTCACTTGTGTTTGCCTCTTCATGAGGTTGTTCTTCTGATATTTTGTACTCTCTTTTTATATAGTGAATTGCTCATCTCCGTCGTGGACGTAGGTCAGTTGACCGAACCACGTTAAATGTTTGTGTCTCTTTATATTTCTTTTTTGTTATCTGATTTATCGCCGTCCAAGGTTTGCTTTACTAGCTTCCACACGACACCTGATTTTCTTCGGTCCTAACGCCCCCCCCCCCCCCCCCATACTCTTTCATTCTTATAACCTGTTTGGCCAAGCTTCTAAAATCAGCTTATTTTGAGAAGTGCTTTTCTCAAAAGTAATTTTTAGAAAAGTGCTTTTGGTGAGAAGCAGTTTGTATTTGAATAATTAATTTGAAAAGCACTTTTGAGCAGTAATTAGTATTTGGCCAAGCTTTTAAAAAGTGCTTCTAAGTAAATTTTGCTCAAAAGTGATTCTCAGAAAAGTGCTTTTGGAGAGAAGCTACTTTTTTTGCTTCTCAAAAACTGTTTCTGCTTCTCCTCAAAAGCACTTTTTTCCTTCTAAAAGCTTGGCCAAACACCTCAATTTTTAGAAAAAAATACTTTTGGCAACAAAAAATAAATACTTTTGGCCCAAAAGAAACTCGGCCAAACGGGCTATAATAACATGTAAGGTCTTAACGTGCCCAAGTTTTCAATTCTTTGACTGCAAATAAACGAGTTTATCTTTCTCCACAGGGAAACAAAAAATCAAAATCTGCTCATGTATTACCCGAAATTACTCAATTTTGCTTTGTATTATATTTTTTCAATCAATTTATATCTTTGTTAGTAAATAGTCTCATACTTTCTCTTGCATCAACGAAGGTCCATCTCAAAATGAATAGACTTTACATGTCCAAAATTCTTCTAATAGAAGTTCAAATCTACTCTTTAGCGTTTGGCTATGACTTAAATTACCCTCAAATTTGAGCTCCCTTAGGGATGAAGGGCAAAAAGGGGAAGAGGTCATACAAAGAACAAAGTTATTCAATTTATAGTACAAAGACAAATTTGACCCTCTTCCCTTCTCGAAAGAGAATAACTAAAGTTGGAAACTCTAATTACCAACATGGAGTAGATTTTGAAGTAAATAAAAAGTAGGTTTGGCATTTTGAGAGAAGGATTAGAGTTGTATTTTGATGATTGTAACTCTATTATATTAGGTGCATGCATGGTTCAAATTTTTGAAAAAGTCTCTTTCTTTGTTCTATTTCCACTTCTCTGTATTTACACGTTGTTTTCTTTCTTAAACTCTGTATATATATAAGAGGGATGGATTTGACCTAGGGTTATTTAATATTGACGGCAAAAATCGACAATGACGGGGTCGACAGGGCCCATCGTGAAAGGGTAAGTGTAAACACTTAGAAACTCTTCCACATGGATAGTGATATCTTCTTCGGGAGCCAGAATGACCACCTCTGTGTCTTCCCAATGGCAGTCTTTCTTTACCTGCTCAAGGTTGCTCTCAGTTATCGAGTACATATATCTCGACATTGGCTCGCATCGACCAGGGACCGACGAAGTTTTCTCGACCTTGGTCGGAAGTAAGGACACACCCCCCGGGAATACACTCCTCAGGGGCGCGGCTCCACCGGTGTTTTATCGCCGGCCGGACGCGATGAAGAAGCTTTTTCCTTACAGTTTTTGCCATTTTTGCCATTTTTGTGTGAGTTTAAAGAGAGAGGGAGATGACAAGACTTGGTGTTTGAAAGGGAATTAGCAACAAACCCTGGAGATTTTGAAGAAAGGAAGAGCTTAAGAGATGTAAAAGCTTAAGAGATTAGAAGAAAGTGAAAGTAAAGATTGAATCAATGAGAGAGGTGGCCGAGGGATTTACGGTGACGGTTCAAAAGCACTGGTGGCCAACCACCAACTGATGCTCATTAATGACTTGGGGAACTGTACCGACGGGACGTTTCAGTCACTTTGTCGCTTACGTCGCGAGGATGACGTCATAACAGGTCGAGGTACAAAATCGAAGACTCAATTCGTTTCTTCTCATTACACTCCAAAAAACAAGGGGACTATTTGTATACGATTAAAATCGGGCCTACCCGATTTTACTATTTGATCGAGACCAGGGAGTTGCATCGAAGGTCGACCTCGTAGTGGATCAGACCAAAGCACGAGGATAAGGTACCGAGTTTGAGGATCGAAGTACCTGTCGAGATGAGGCCAGTAGCGATCGAAACCAAATAAGGCAGACATCGAGCAAAGTACAATAACAGAAAGGCGAGATATCCGCGACCGGTCGAAGATCATGGCAGAAATCTCGGAACAGATCAATCCAAGGGCGGTTGTTTAGCTAATCATGGGATTTACTTTCGTAATTAGTATTGTACCATAGATAAGATTCCTCTACTATATAAAGAGAGTTCTAATCATCTTGTGTCCAGCTTACACTCTGAGATATCAAAGCAATATAACACTTTCTCTTTAATTTATACTTTTGTTCATAAGCTTGCTTATTTCTAACTATTTGATACTGACCAGCTTGAGGGCATCCTAGTTCGAGGGCTGAATTACGTTTCAACACTGGTTTGCTTTATATCATTGTTGATTTCTATTATTAATCTTTACATTTATCAATTGATATTAGGTGAAATCATATATCCTTAAAACCACATTATAAATTTAATTGTTATTCAATTTTCTGGGTAAACACTGCGACAACACAATTGTATAAGCTCGGGCACTATCACCATGGCTAGGTGATGTAGATCGTTCAAGTCAACTTAGAAGATATTGTTCCCTTCATTTCTAGATGACAAGTAATAAGAAAAATATTTCAATAAAAAAGACTAGAAATGCTTCAATTGTGTGGTTATTTCAATAATGATAACTATAAGGTTTTAGGTTCAAATTTCAGCGTCAGAAAAAACACTAGATGAGTTCCTTCTATCTATCCAAGTCTTGATAAATAAAATTACCTCGTACGAAGTAGCACTTTATCATGAAATAAATCAAAGTAGGAGTAAACTTACCCAAGTTTCGATTATAAATAAGAAAAAGAGGAGAAATCTTAGGAATTTGATAGAAGAGAAAGGTGGGGGATGCCATACTGGTGAGAAGGAATAGTCAATGTCAGGCTGAGTAGTCAATCCAGCAGCCCACTTCGAATGTCATGGAACCCCTTCCCTACAACACCCATTTTTTAGCTAGTGGGATAATTTTTCCAGCACTCTTATATCCTGTACTTGATTAAAATCTTTATTAGATATGTATAAATATTTCATTTTAAATCTAGTAATTAAAATAAATATGAGTTTGGGGATGAGTTCAAAACTCATAAACTTCAAATCTTGGTTCTATCTTTGCTCATGAAAGATTGGTTGGGATAATATGTGCATTCAGCTATGCGTATATTAATATATTATATTGTGCGCAGTATATATAGAATGTGAAATAAAATTACATCTATTAGCAATACATATGAGTCAAAATCTTTAAAAACACTAAAGTAAATAATCACCATGTAATAATTCTTTTGTTAGTAATTATCTCATACTAATTCCTAAGTTATTAACTCTATTTTCAAAGGCAGAATTGGGACTCGCCCAGGGGCGGAGCACTCGTAAAACGCCCCTGGGCTTATGTGTGGGGCTTAGTTCCGTGAGACTTACACCTCGGCCATCGAGGCTTACGCCCCGGACACGCCCAACGCCCAGCGTACTGGGCTCGCCTAATTGAACTTTATGCAATTGTATATAACTAACCTTGTAAATCTATAAATTTTCTTAATAAATCGTTGACTACTCAAAATTACTTTTTTCCTAAGTATAAATTATTAAGTTGGGAGTATTGTCATAATTAAAATAAAAATTATTGCACGTTATCCACTAATACTGCTATGATAGCTAATTTTAAATAAATCTTTCATTTGAAAGGTATTTATTTATTAACTATTGTTATGTCTTTACTATATAATAGTCCATGATTTTTTTATAATTATTTTTCTATTTTTTTCTCACGTTTACGAGATACAATACTTATTAATTTAATAGCTCACTATTAGCTAGTAACTTGTACAAATAATTAGTTATCATGGTATTGTATGGTGAATTATGTGTCACTTTATTAACTTGTTGAAACTTAAAAATGAATGATGCTTGAGAATCATATTTAAATTATGAATTATGTTTTTATATAAATTCTCTTTCAAATAGAAAGTATATTAAATAAAAGGAGTATTTTAAGAAAAATATCAAATTATAATATCGAAATTCTTTCAAGATTCATTACTCCTTAAGAGATATATATAAGATTTCGTATGGAATACATTACTTTTGATGTTTGAGTTGTAACGACATTGCAACTATTTGCATATTATGATATATGTCATACTTTTCATATTATTCATAGTTGAATCATAATTTATTAATATTTTAAATATATTATTTGTATAATTTTGTGATATAATGTAATTTTTATAATTATTTTTATTTTATAAATTCTTGAAATTAGTAAAATTGAAAGATCCGTGGGACTTACGCCCCATGTCTCAGGGCTTACGCCTCGCCTCGTCAGAGATAAAACGCCTCGCCTCACGCCCCCGCCTTTCAAAACATTGGTTATTAATCAGGAAAATTCTCATAATAAATTTCTACGTTATCAATCTTCGCATAACAGCTAGTTGTTACATGTTGTATCATACCGTATTGTTACTTTAAATACGATATTTATTTTGATTGTTACTTAAATTTTATTGTATCGTATCGTTAATTCTGTCGTTACGTAACGACGAAATGTGCCACTTTATGTAACGACCGTTTGGTCTGTCGCGTCGTTACATTGTCTTTTTCTCTCAATCTCACCCTTAATTATTGTTAAATAATTTTATTTTATCATTTATCCTACCTTTTTATATAGTAATTTTACCTTGTATCATAAGTTTTATTTATAATATTGCAAGTTTATTCTTCATATTGCTGATGCGTGATATTAGGGGTGTTCAAACCGAACCGGAAAACAGCACCGAACCGAAAAACCAAACCAAATCGATTAAAAAACCCGACTAGGTTTGGTTTGGTATTGAGTAAAAAAATCTGACCAAACCGATATATAAATATATAATTTTTATATATATTTTTAAGACTTTATATTGAATTTTCTTTAAAAAAAATGTAGAAATATTTGGGATCCTTTCATGTGTTAACCTTGAAAGCGTACATTGACGGAAATTATTGATAGACGACTAAGAAAATAACTATCATGTGTTACTAACAAAATTCTCCTATTGGAATATTTTAATAGATCATATATTTATCAATTTTTTCAATATTTACTAAACATATATTCACTTATCAAAACTTTATCTATAACTTTAACAAAGTAAGATTCGAATAATATTCATGTAACAAAAAAAAAACCCGAGAATCCAAAAAACGACAAAACCAAACCAATCCAAACCGATATAGTTGGTTTGGTTTGGTTTTGCTAAAAATCGAACAAACCCGGTCCATGCACACCCCTACGTGATATCACGAAACGACGGCAAACGACACAATCTATCCAAACATTATATTTATTAAACGATACAGTACAACACAATATAATATAATACGATACAATACGATATAAAGCGATATGTAACAACCATCCAAACAAGTTGTAACAGTTCCGCTAAAATTATTCATTACTTATACAATCTATTGTCGAACTGATGTCCTTCGATGACTATCCATTCAAATTAACGAAGCATTCTATTTTTACACCTTAATCTTGATGCAGTAAAAGGGGAGCTTTGGAATAACAATAAAGGTTTTTTTTGTGTGACCTATAAGTTATAGTTTGAAACAGTGTGGAATCAGTCATTAATACTTGATTAAGATAGATTGTTTATATTACACCCAAAGACCTTTTCTAAATCCCGCAAGAACGTGAGTTGCTTTGTACGGTACCAGATTGCCCTTTACCTTGATGCAGCAACATATCGTCATCACCAGTAGTAGCAAATGCAATAAAAGCTATACTGCAGTCAGTGTCGGTCTCCACGAAAGGGGTTCAAAAAAAAAATTATAACTAGTGGTAATTGAACCTATGACCTTAGAAAGTGTTTGAACCCCCTTGACCACTAAGCTATACTTTTAGGTTGTACTAAGGTGGTTCAAAACTTAATATATAAAGATAAAAAATAAATTTTATTTTATATATACATTATAATTTCGGCGAAGGGGATTCGTGTGAATCCCTTCCGCCACAAAATCCGCCCGACTGCAGCTGCTTACAAATCAATTTTTCTCTTTGATAAGTGGACCCAAGACAATTACAATAATTGGCACAAAGAAATCACACGTGTTAAAGAAGTAGCCAACTACTTCAATAGAGGGGGATGTCGACGCCTACAAATTGTGTGTCGAAGATAACCCCAAAAGGTGTTATCCTGTCGTGGCTCCTTATCATTCGTATACCTTTTTCGATTCCCATGTCGGTTCAATGAATAGTACTCCCTCCGTTTCAATTTATGTGAACCTGTTTAATTGGGCACGGAGTTTAAAAAAAAATAAAGACTTTTGGAATTTGTGGTCCAAAACAAGTTAAAAAGGGGCTCAGAATATTTGTGTGGTTATAAAAGCTTCTCATTAAGGGTAGAGTTGTAAGTTTATACTAAATTATTTCCAAATTTAGAAAGGGTTCGTTCTTTTTGGAACGGATCAAAAGAAAATAGGTTCACGGAGGGTGTAATATGGAAAATGGAATGGTAGGTTGCTTCGTCGTAGAATTCCCATTACGTTGAATACGTGTTGACTGTTTGACACCTAGTTAAGGTGGTAATCGACTCACTCATCAACATTGTCCTACGTACCAAGTTTAAAAGAATGTGTGCCATATAAAATGAAATAGAAGGAATAAATGAAGAACACGTACATGAAGTACATTGTGGACTAAGCTATAGAGCATGTAGACTAAGGTGGGGCAATGAAGGTGGGGCTTTTGCATCTATACCTAGTTTTAGGGTCATAATTGAATCTATATCCATTTTGCAAAAATATTTGCAAGCGTACTCACTTTACGATCAACTTTAGACTTATCGAGTCTAAAGCTAAAAAATATTAGTCTGAAGTGGAAAAATTACACTTCAGATGTACTTAAGGCCAAATAGGTCTGAGTGCAACCAATGGTTTCATGCACTTAAGGCCAATAAGTCTGTAGTAAAAAATTGCACTTCAGATGCACTTAAGGCCAAAAAGTCTGAAGTGCAACAAATGTTTTCCTTCACTTAAGGCCAATAAAGCTGAAGTGAAAATTGCACTTCAGGTGCACTTAAGGCCAAATAGGTCTGAAGTATAACCAATGGTTTCACGCACTAAGGGCCAACAAGTCTGAAGTGAAAAATTGCACTTCAGATGCACTTAATGCCAAAAGGTTTGAAGTGCAACAAACGTTTTGCTACACTTAAGGCTAAAAAGTCTGAAGTAAAAAATTGCACTTCAGATGCACTTAAGGCAAAAACGTAAGTGCACCAACGTTTTCATGCACTTAAGGCCAATAGGCCTAAAGTGCAAATTGCCCAAAAATTGAAATTTATTCTTCGAATATAACAATCAAATATACAATTTAATACCTAAATCTACTCCAAATGAGCTCAAATTTGAAACATAGCCTCCAAATATCAACAGGAACAAACCCCAATTATAAATTTGTCAAAACAATAATAAATCTAATGAACCCATTTTGCAATTAAGAAAAAGAAGAAGAAAAAACCCTAAGCAATGGTAAAAATAAAGCGTCATAACAGTTGAGCACTATAAAATATCATAAACTACCTTAAAATATGTTCACAAATACCATATAAAATCACTGTCACCCCAAGAAGAAGAAGAAGAAGGAGGAGGAGGAGGAGGAGGAGGGGAGGAGGAGAAAGAGGCGTCAAGTTGTTTAAAAAGGGGTTCAAGTTAAAAAATTTTTAAAAAGTGGATACATGTTAAATAGGGGCGACCAAATGAGGCGCTTGTGCAATTTTTTGAAATAATACCCTGAGAGGTCGTTTGGCTTATGAACAAGAAAATTTTAAAATTTTAATGTGAAAATTACAATATGAGAGTTAAATAATAAAGAGATTATTTAATGAATATATTTTAATTGAGTGAATGTTCAATTAATTATATTAGACAAAAAATGAAATCTACATACTAACATGTATGTGGTGTAACACGAGATAAATTTAGATAAATTTTTATTCACTATTTCACAACTAGTGTAGTTGTATGTGGCACAAAATAAAAGATTTTCTAAGGTGGCGACGGGGCACAACTCAACGTGGAACATTTTACTTCACAAAATAGGTTTTCGAATCTTGTTTTGTATTCCAAATTAGCTTCCCTTCTTGTCTCAATCCATACTTTCCATCTCATGATTTCTTCTTTATTACACTGAAGAAGAACAGGTAGGAACTTGTATTTTAATGCAAGTGTCTTTTTTATCAGTCTTTGTCGACCCCTTTGAAATGAAAATATTCAACTCTGAAAATGATTTAAAAGAGAAATGGTCCCATATATATATGGGGGATTTTTGGTACTCTAATATGTAGTTAGGTTCCTTATATTTTAGGGAAGGTATATGCTCCCATCTTTAGTTCTATCAACAATGTCTACAATAACTTTACTGTGTGTCTAACACAACTGATATTCGTTATGTGAGGCTTTGTTTTGTTTCGTAACGAATTTTACTATGTGCCTTACGTAACTAGTGAGGACTGACGCTAGTTACGTGAGGTTTTGTTTTGTCTCACAATAAAGTGGACGCAATTCTTACACATTGGGTCCACAAAACTTTGGGTCACTTTGTTGTGAAACAAAATAAATCCTCACACAATTAGTATCAATTGTATGAGGCACAAAATAAAAAATTTCTTCCTTCGCTTTCTACTATCATCATTCACATTAAAATATGATATTGGAATATATTAGGGATTGGGTTATGCCTACTCATAAGGGGTGGTGGTTAGTCGATTATTTCATTAATTATGTCTTTACGTAAAACTCTAAATCTGGCCAATCTGAACACTATTATGGTTATGTCAGAGAGATATTGGAATATATTAGGGATTATGTCGGGCCTAATCATAAGGAGTGTTGATTAGTCGATTAGTCTATTAAATATTTTTTCACTATATACGCACTATTATGATTGTTAAAGAATATGATAATCATTAACAATAGAAACGATTAGAGTTTTACATAGCAAAAGATTCATCTCTGTGTTCGAGGGACTCGTAATCTATATACAAAGGGAATTCGTTTGTGTCGTGAGGATTTTCGATGACCGGGCGACTAACGTCGTGATTACTGTTGTGATGACCCGATAGGTTATCTAGAGTTTTAGAACCTAATTCTGTATTTCGAAGCCTCAAATATCTCATTTTAGCCTTTCTCGATTTGCATGCGCAGTCCTGGTATTTTCCCGGAAAGCTTATATGTTAAAAATTGATAAAATATAAAATTTTGCCTTAAAATTCATTTGAGTTGACTTCGGTCAAAGTTTTGAGCAAACGGACCCGGATCCGTATTTTGACGGTCCTGGTGGCCGTATCGTGATTTAGGACTTGGACGTATGCCCGGAATCAAATTCGGAGGTCCCTAGCTCAAGTTATCGTATTTTGTTGAAAAATTGAAGTTTTAAGGCTTAATGAATCTAAAAGTTTGACCAATGTTTGACTTTATTGACATCGGGTCCGTATTTTAGTTCCGAAACCCGGTATAGGTCATTACTATATTTATGACTTGTCTGTCAAATTTGGTGAGAAACGGAATTGGTTTGACGTGATTCGGACGTCCGATTGTTAAAATAGAAGTTCATGAGTTTTCTTGAAAATTTCATTTAGTTTGGTGTCCGATTCGTAGTTCTAGGTGTTAATTTGGAGATTTGATCGCGGGACCAAGTTCGCATGATCTTTGGACTTGTGTGCATGTTTGGTTAGAGCCCCGATGGCTCGGGTGAGTTTCGGATAGGCTACGGAATGATAGCTTACTTGTCAGGTTCACATTTGCGGCCTTTTTCTTCGCAATTGCGAAGTGGGGCTAGGGGGTCAGTGATCGCAATTGCGATCAGATGGTCGCATTTGCGGATGGCCAATGTTCGCAATTGCGATGACAGCTGAAAATGTGGGACTCTGCATTTGCGAAGGTTTTCTCGCATTTGTGGGATTCGCAATTGCGAACCCCAGGTCGCAATTGCGACATCTGCAACTCGTCAAATTCGAGTTAGACGGGATTTTCTCTCATTCTTCAAATTTTCAAAACAAGAAAACCCTAGAGGCTATTTTCCCAAGAGCCCTTCTTCCCCAATCCATTGGTAAGTGATTCTAACCTATTTTCTTTCAATCTTTCATTACATTTCATAAGATTTCAACTTAAAATCTAGTATTTTCATGGTGGAAATTGGGGGTTTGGGTAGAATTAGAAATTTTTGTAAAATTGGGATTTAGACCTCAAATTGAGGTCAGATTTCAAAACAAATTATATAACTGGGCTCGGGGGTGAATGGGTAATCAGGTTTTGGTCCGAGTTTCGGGTTTGGACCAAGCGGGCCCGGGAGTTGACTTTTGTTGGCTTTTTCAATAATGACCTAAATTGAATCTTTTGCAATCGTGGGTAGTTCCTAAGGGTTAGTTTGAATGGTTTGGTTGGTAATTTGCTAGATTTTGTTGGTTCGGAGGCTTGTTTGAAAGGCAAAGTTGTGGTTGAGCTTTGAGTTGATCCTTGGAGCGAGGTAAGTGTCATGGTTAACCTTGATTTGAGGGATTAGGATTTGTTTGCCTATTTGCTACCTGTCTAGATGTTAGGTACAATGTATATGTGAGGTGACAAGTACTTATGTGTTGTTGTTGGGTTAAAAGCATGCGGGTGAGACTTGTTTCTTGTAATTTATTGCTTTCCTTGATCATGATATCTATGCTTAGAATAGTTAATTACTAAATTCCGCTTTTACGGACTAGCTGTGATAATTGAGTATTGTTTTTGGAATTGAGGTTGGTATTGTGGACCATTTTGACGTAAGGCTTGTTCTTATTCATTCTATCTCCCTGTTGTTATATGTTCATTGTTATATGGTAAAGGAGAGTGTTAATGCACGAAGGGTGATGCCGTGTCGTATTTGAGTGTTAATGCACAAAGGGTGGTGCCGTGCCATATTGTGGGAGTTAATGCACGAAGGGTGATGCCGTGCCATATTTTGAGAGTTAATGCACGAAGGGTGATGTCATGCCGTATCTATTGATTTATGATGAAAGTGAGTGTAAAAGCACAAAGGGTGATGCCGTGCCATTATTATTGTTTCATAGTAAGGTTGAGAGTAGAAGTACGAAGGGTGATGCAGTGCAGTTTTATTCATTGTGTTGATTCGTTTTACTGGTTAAAGGCATATAAATTGTTCTGGTTATGTTTTCCTGCTGCAATTATCGTATCTTGTATCCCTTTCGCATGCCCGCTCCCAATAGTACATGTTTAGCCTTTATTTGTTGTTATCTTGTACATATATTGTCATCTGCACAGGTTATTTATGCGGTTGTCTTGTCATAGCCTCGTCACTACTTCATCGAGGTTAGGCTCGACACTTACGGAATACATCGGGTCGGTTGTACTCATACTATACTCTGCACTTCTTGTGCCGATTTTGGTGTTGGTCCAGTTGCCCGTGAGGTGCATTATCTCGGATCAGCTGACTTGGAGACTCGAGGTAGATCTGCTAGCGTCCGCAGACCTTGAAGTCCCCTTCTATATCCCCTTATTTACTGCTCTCTTCATTCGAGACAGTTGTACTTACTTCAGACTCTGTTTGCAAATATTCTAGAAGCTCGTAAATTGTGACTTCAGATCCGGGTTGTACTAAAATTAATGGTTGTTATGTTATTCCGCACTCAGTTTTAGTTTCATTTTGGTTTAATTGACTTTACTTGTTGAAATTGATTAAAATTGGCTTAAAAATCCTCTAACATTGGCTTGCTTAGCAAGTGAAATGTTAGCATCATCACGATCCCGAAGGTGAAAATTCCGAGTCGTAACAACTGTAGATCTTTCTGTAAGGAGAAAGTCGTAAATCTCCTAACTACTATTTACTGAGATCTATTTCCTCTTGTAGATGACTAGATGTGCTAGATATTTGAATTTTGACCTAGCCAATTTGTTCATGAGGGACCTGCATCTGCAATTATGTGTGAGAATCGACCACTTCATGTTTTAAAGATATTTATTACATCTGTGGTGTCTACACTAACTCCCAGGTGAAGATATTTTTTTCTTTTTGATTTCTCACTCATGTCTGATAATTGCATTGAGACCCCCGACTAATAAAAATTCGCGTTGCATAAGCTTCACTCAAAGAAAAATGTACCTTAATGATTTCAAAAAAAAAAAAAAGGAATTCAAAAACGTGTTTGTCCATGAATTTTTGGGAATTTTCAAAAATAAAAACATGGTTTCGACCACTTTTTAAAAATTTTTTCTGAAATTTTTTTTGCTCACAAATTTGCTGCATTTTTTCAAGTGAAATGCATCTCCAAATATAATTTCAAATTCCAAATACCATTTTTCAACTTAACTCCAAATATTACTTTTTTCAGTAATTATAATTTTTATGTCCAAATGCCTGCTTAGATTCGGAGGAATGCAGCCTTAATCATTTCAACTTTGTTAGAATTAAAAATCTCTACTCTTTTTTAGGCTTTTTGCTGAGAAATTAAGGGGTTTTGGCTGGGAATATTCCCCATCGACAACGAATAGGATCTATTCCACATACCAAACAGTCCGTTCATATCAACAACCAAAAAAAAAAAAAAAATCCATTCATATCAAAAATTTGATATTTCGTTTGTAAATAGTTTTACAACTTTCAAGAATTCACAATCATTAGAATATTTAAAAATTAGAGGTGATGAAATAATTTAGAGACAAGTAGAAGTGAACCTATGGACCATTTAAGTTAGAGAAACTTTCAGAAACCACTATGTTTTAGTGGTTATTAGCTAGTTGTAGCTACCATTTACTATATTACTTCCAATAGCTATGTTTTCAGATTTTTTAGAATGTATTCGATGTATTTAAGCTACTGTATTCATGAATGCAGTAGCATTTCTAGGCGTGAAACAGGGGATTACAGCTAGACAGATTTTTGTATTCGAGTGTATTCGACTGTATTCATGGCGTGAAACATGGGATTACAGCTGGACAGATTATTGTATTCGACTGTATTCACGACGTGAAACAGGGAATTACACTGTTTTTAAACGGAAAGTGAATCAATTAACATAATAGACTCCTAATATAACTCAACAAACTCAATTATAACACACTAATTTTGTATTTCCAGTTATAAAAAAGATTCTCAACCAAAAAATACCCCAAAAACATAGCAATCTTCAGAGAAGTTATATAATACATCTGAATACATAAATTATATTAATTAAAAATATATATATGAATATATTCATGGAATATAGCGAGACAGTGAATACAATGAAATACATAGAATACAGCGGGATACATTGAAATACAATGAAAAAAAAGACAATGAATACAATGAAATACATAGAATACAGCGAGATACATTGAAATATAATGAAAAAAAGACAATGAACACAATGAAATATAGCGAGATACATTGAAATATATTAACAGAAAATTCAAGTTGCTCAGCCCCCAACTCCGTCGTCTTTGTTCAAGGACAACCCTAATGTCGTCTCGTTGAAGCAGCATCAGTATCTAGTCCTCGCTCGCCGTCACCGTTGCCTCCGGTTGCCGACGATCCAGCTCCGCCTTTAATTCCAACTGCTGTTGCATCGGAGATCGTACGTGATCGAAGTTTCTATGGATTCCAGAAGTAGTAGGGAATCAATCACGAGTAGTACCGTTCAAAATCTGCAGGGGCCTTCACCGCCGGCGACAAAAGCTTCGATAGAGGCACTGCCAATTGTTGAAATTGTACAAGAAGAAGAAAAGAGGACTGAATGTGCTAATTGGGAGGCTGAGGGCGGCGGTGTCAATGAATAACGCTAACGGTCGAAACGGTGACGGTGGCAATTGCTCCAGCATCCGGCGGAGGAGAAGACATCGGGAAGGGGAGAGAGAGAGAGAGGGAGAATAGATATGGGGTAGGGGATAGGAGAATTTGAGGGGATATGAAAGAGAAAAATAATACAAAGCTTATTTTATGGCTTAAGGGTAGGAGGTGACCATAAATAGATATTTGGCTATAAAAAATCAAAAGGTAACTATGGAATATAATTTTTTAAAAGGGTATTTATTTAAAATAAATAAGGTATCAACCTTTGTTATAGGAGGTAACTATTCCTTTAAGTTAAGGTCGATATGCAAAAAAATTGGAGAAAAGTTTTTTTGTTGTATGATTATTTTTTTTCAACTTGCTCGCATTTCAACTAATTAGTATGAGCATCAACAACTCTACCATTCAAATTCAAGCAAATCTTTTTTGTATGTGCGATTGTACAAAAAATGTCACTATTAAAAAAGTAGAAATTAACGACAGACAAATTTGATAGCTAAACAGAATAATTTGTCGTTAATTCTGTTCAACGAAAGATTATCAAAAAATTTTCTTAGCTATACGAGTAATTTAGCGGCGAAGTTCAGAATTTTTTTTTTTTTTTTTTTTTTTTTTTTTTTTGTAGTGGGTGCATTTGAAGATTCTATGGCTCCGTTTGGCCATAACTTTTGTCAAAATAAATTTGAGATTTATTTTCAAAACTCATGTTTGGCCATAGATTTTGCTCATATTTTGGCCAAATCCCAAATCAAAAATTTCAAATTCCAAAATCAGCTATTGAGCTGAATTTAGGCCAAAATCTCAAAACTTGGGAATTATATACATGTTTTTTCAAAATAAAGTTGGAAAATATGTTTTGAAAACGTATGTCCAAACATATTTTCTTCTTCAAACCAAACTTCACCCAAATCAAATTTTTCAAAATAAATTTGGGATCTATGGCCAAACGCTAGCTATGATGAAGCATCCAAGAAGCAAGAAAATGCAGCTCAAAAACCAAAGGGCGGGTGGTGAGTGTTGGGTGCAAAAAAGGGCATTCATAGCCGACTAAGCCGACATATTTCTATTCAAATGTCTACTTACATTAATTCATAGACAACTTCTGTCATGCCCAACTCATTGCCCACCATTTTTTAACATACTGCATTTCCATCACTATATTTACTAAATTTATCAAAACCTGTTGGATAAAATTTATCTCTTCTTATCCCATTTGCCTCATCGGCCTTCACCACTCAGTCAGCACTCTGAAGATTTGGACTAAAATTAGGGGTGTCAAATGAGCGAATAAAGCTAAATTTGGACGGCTCAAAATGGTTAAGTTAATGAACGGGTTATTAATCCGTTTAAACTTGAACGAGTTAGGCGAATCATGTTCTCTTTCCGCTGATTTTTTCACCCCTAACTGCAAGACAGTAAAATGCTATAAAGAAATAAAAGTAACGTCCTGTCTATGACGAGGCCCAAGTGTAGGGTTCAAATGGGAGTCATGCTCGAATGTGGCATTGCTCGATAGGAATGGCTAAGAAATAAAAGTAACGCCCTTAACGTACCCTTGTTTTTCAGTAAAGTCGATCGAGCCCCACTATTGTATTGATTACGCTTGATGTCGTGCGATAATTTCATGTATTTTGACGTTATTTACCCTACTTGCTTGTTATTTGGATGCTAATTTGTGCGACAATTGTACTTGATAGAGCTTATTTCACGTGTAGGAATGCTTGACAGAAATTGGAGAAAAGTTGCACGAAATGGTACCTTAGATCTACAAAATGGAGCAATAAAAGAAGATGTGCAAGGCAATGAAAAGTCATGGCCATAGACAGTGCAAGGCCTTGGCCAGGGCACTGTCATTGGCGCCCCAGACAGTGCCTCGCGCAGAAACATTGGCGCCATAGACAGTGCCTCACGCAGAAATATTGGTGCCCTAGACAGTGCTTCGCGCCGATGATGCTATCCAAGCCAATTTTATTTGTTCTTTAGTTTTGGACGTAGACACGTTAACCCTACCTTATAAATACCTCTTAAAGTTATTTTTTAGAAAGGGAGGACGTTTTTAGAGAGGGGATTCGATCCAAGGAGGCAAGAACGCGCTAGGAGCAAGGAGGAGAATTCTTCTACGAGTTTTTTCACTTCCTTCTTCCTGTTTTCATTATCGGTTATGAATCAAGTGTTGTAGTTTGCATACTATTATGAATAGCTAATTTGTTGTCTAGGATTTTGATGGAACCTTTTACAAGATAAATTCTATTATATTTTTATATAATTGAACCGTTAGATTTCTCTACTTGTTCAACTATGTGTTTACTGTTGTTGATTGAATGGCCATCAATTGACTGGGCCTATTTAGTGTGTATTGCTATATATTTAGGTAATTTTTAAACAACATCACTCCTAACGTATGTGAGAGATCAATACGGAGGGTTTAAAGGCGGGATTAGATATAACAAAACCTTGGTGCGATTGTAGTGAGCGGTGAATTAGTGCCAGCTAGCATAGTTCGAGAGAATATATCTAGTAAATTGTGGTAGTTGCTCGAGAGAGAATTACGATACCAGAAGTACTCACGATCGGTTGAGAATACTTAGGCGAAATTATAGAAGACGTAGCGGGAAGGATTCCGATAATTGGGAAGATCATAACTCTAGACCTCCTTAATCTTTTCTCCAACCCTTAGTTCTCTGTGGGATTAGACTTCGGATGCTTAGACTGGATTATATTTGCAACCCGCTTATCCTTTTTAGGACTAGAGTTGGGCGCGGTCAACGCTAAACATAGCTTTAGACAACAGTTAGGCTAAGCATTTCATGTCCCATATGTTGCGTTTTTATTAAGGGGTGTGAATGGGAAATGGAAGAGGCACCTTTTAGATTGCACCTCTCCATATCACCCTTCCTTTGTCTATAAATTTAGAGGCTTGGCCTCATTTTTTAGACATGAAATCAGACATGTAAAATCTGAAATCTTCTCCCCTCTTTTCTACATTGTTGCATTATTTTCTAAATAAACATAAGTGTCAAGTGTGATTTGCTCCGTTTGTTGAGTTCGCTGAAGTTCTGTGATTTGAAGTGCCGCTATCACAGAATAGTTATTCCGTTCTATCCTGGGAGGAATTAATCCGTATAGCTTGGGCAACGGTGAGGGGATTAAATTCTTTAAAGACACATTGTGCATTCAGTGGGCTCGGAATTATTTTACGTTTTGTTTATTGAACTAACATTTGTTTACTTTTCTGATTTTGAACACAGTAATACCAACAATCTTAAGGAATTTATTATTCAAATGACACCGTAAAGTCTGGCTGCCGATCACGTTGCATCTAAGTGTGAAACGGTGCATGGAAGAGATAATCAAGTCACGTTTGACTTGAGTTGTCATATGAATTAATTATTCTAACAGAATAATTATAATACCAAATATTTTGTAAACATAAGGAATCACCACGTGGAACAACTTTCTGGAAGGGCATAGTACCTTTTAAAAAGAGAAAGTTAGTGGTTGTGAAAATTGGTGAGAAGTTCGGTTTATCAATTTCGAGAAGCGATGAAGTGGTGGAGATATGGGCGTTGGATCACGCTGAATATACACACACTACAATCTGGAAGGAAGAATAATACCAAGACAAGTGATGTAAACTTGTGAAGCCAATGGGTTCAAACAGACTGGAAGGAATCTGGGCGCTGCGATCATTAAAAGTGGATCAAAGTTTCCTATTTAATTCCACTACCCACTGGTTCAAAAGAAAGGATACATATATGAATATTGAACATTGTGAACGTGGCTTCAATATTGTGTATTCACTAGTTGGAATGCAAAAATGATGCAGCGGTTGCGTTATTTAACTCACACATCATCATACGATTTGCATCGTTCTGGTAAACCGAAAGTGACAACAAAAATCGGGTTCTACCTTAACTCCCTTAATTAATTATTTATAAATTTCTACCTGTGAGATTTCATAAAAAAATTCATAAATAAGGGTAGATGATTATTTGATGATCTCAAAAGTTATATATATTTGCATGCTGTGATAATTGGGAATAACATAAAAGAATACTTTGTTATTCAGTTTACCAATTATAATCGATTGATTGGTATACTATTTGGTAGTATGCATCAAAATATGTGGAAAAATATTTTCAAGGCTATAAGTATGACCTAGGCTTACACTTTAAAGTATTTTTGAGATAGTGAATATAATATATGTAAAGATGAACATATATGTGTTTGATTAGAGAAAGAAATCAAACTGTTTAAAGTGTGATAATGGTTTAGTTGGAAAACCATTTGGAAAGGGAATTAAAATTCTCGTGATTTTCTATATACATTATGGAGAATAAAATCTTCGTAATTTTTTACTACTGCTTCGAGATCAAAATCTGCATGATTTGTTGCTCGTTTGTTGAGATTAAAGTCTTCGTGACGTTCTACTCATTTGTTGGAAATTAAAGTCTAAGTGACTTTATACTCGTTTTGGAGATTAAAATCTTAGTGATTTTCTACTCCAATTTATTATTCGGTTTGAAGATTAAAAACTTCACCGTTTATTAAATTTGATTGTGTCACATGTTAATCGGTTTGAAGATTAAAAACTTCACCGTTCATTAGATCTAGTTGTATCAGATGTTACTCGGTTTGAAGATTAAAAACTTCACCGTTTATTAATTCTGAATGTGTCAGGTTGGTTTGAAGATTAAAAACTTCACCATTTATTAATTCTGGCTCTGTCGTGACACAAACAAGAGTTCATGTGGTTGACTCTATAAAGTAATAGAGGCAGCTTTTTTGTGTTTGGAATATGGCATTTTCACCAAACGATTTCCCCTTACTTAGAGCAATTTAACGGAATTGCGAAAAGAAAAAGTAGAACGTTAAAGGAGAAGATGAATGCCTTGTTGATAAGTTCTGGTTTACCCCAGAACTTGTGGGGGGAAAGTTATTCTTTCAGATAACCGTATACTCAGTCGAGTTCCCAATAGCAAGACGCAATCCATTCCATAGGAAAAATGGAATAGAAGGAAGCCCAACTTAAATATTTTAAAGTGTGGGGGTACTTAGCTAAAGTGCAAGTTCCTAAACCAAAAAAGGTAAAGATCGGACCGAAAATTATTGATTGCGGTTTTATAGGATATGCAACAAATAGTAAGGCATATCGTTTTCTGATTCATAAATCAGAAAATCCCGACATTCATATTAATACGGTAATCATATCAGATAGTGCTGAATTCTTTGAGAATATTTATCCGTATAAAAGAAATATGAGTCGTTTAGTGAAATATCTAAGCGACCTCGGGAAGAAGAAAAGGAAAGTACACCTAATGAGGTGAATCTAAGACGTAGTTACTTCCTTTGGACCAGATTTTCTAACATTCTTGTTAGAAAGTGAGCCTCAAACATTTAAAGAAGCAATGTTAGAAAGAGGTAGTCAATAGTGAGATAGAATCCATATTAAAGTAATCATACTTGGGAATTGGTTGATCTTCCTCCAGGAAATAAACCTTTGGGTTCCAAATGGATTTTCAAGAGATGGTACTATTGACAAATATAAGGCGAGATTGATTAAGGATTAAGACAACGAGAATGTCTTGATTACTTTGACACATGCTCACTAGTAACGAGAATTACATCTATTCGGATGGTAATAGCGTTAGCCGCCATGTATGGCCTTGAAATCCATCAAATGGACGTAAAGTCAACCTTCTTAAATGGATATTTGGAGGAAGAAATTTATATGGAACAACCTGAAGGGTTCGTGGTTCCCAGAAAAGAAAAGAAGGTGTGTCGACTTGTTAAGTCACTTTACAGACTAAGACAAGCACCCAAACAATGACATGCGAGATTTGACCAAATAATATTGTCAAATGGTTACAAAAATTAATGAGTGTAAACAAATGTGTTTACGTTAAGAATACTTCAAATCATATATATATGATATGTTGATGAAATATTTAAAATGTGGGGGCTTTTAGCTTATGCATGACAAAAGCCAATGTTAGAAATGTCTAAATTATATAATTTTTGAACCCCATTGATATAGTCGTTGGTAAATTCATCAATTGTTTAGTCTTAATGAAGACTAGTTGATGAAACTACTAATTCGGAAGTTGGTCACGTGCCTTTCTCGAAAGATCATTTTCTTTATTGAAAATTTATATTGTTTAGTTCTTTTATGAAATGATGTCACTTTGAAAGTTGTGACTTTTCATCGAAAGATACGTTTGTACGTTTTTGTATGGACATGATCGTTAATGAACAAATGTATTAATACGTTGATCTATAATGAGGTGAACCAACCGATGAACATGATCAAAATCTATTGCAAGTTGGATTTGTTTCATGAATGAAGGTGCTATAATTTGCATATCATATAGACGTATGAATGAATAGCATACAAATGCTTGAAAATGGCGGAATGATTGCGAAATGTGCTATATATTAAAAGGTTGTGGCCACAACTGATGTCAATCATTCCAGCTGTTGTTATAATTACTACATTAAGTGTAGTCAATAATCAGATATGCAATCGAAAGTCGAGACGTATTAGTCTACAACATAAGAAAGTTTGTATTTGAATTTTCATGACAATGAAACGAGTTTTGAAGTATTTGAAATATACTCCAAATTATGCTGTGCACTACAATAAGTATCCCGCGATAATATAGGGGTATAGTGATGCAAATTAGATCACCGGTTCAACCGATTCTAAACAGTCGGTGGAGGAGCGATATCTTGGAAATCGTCCAAACAAATGTGTATTGACCACTCTACAGTGGAGGCTGAGTTTATAGCCTTAGACAAGGCCGGTGAAGAAGTTGAATGGCTCCGGAATTTCTTGGAAGATATTTCATTTTGACCCAAATCTTTGGCACCTATATGTATACATTGTGATAGTCAGGCGGCAATAGGCAGGGCAGGGAGCATTATGTAAAACGGAAAATCTCGTCACGTTCGACGGAGACACAATACCGTTAGACAACTACTCTCTAGTGGTGTTATCACGATTGACTACGTAAAGTCAAGAGATAACGTGTCGGATCCACTTACAAAAGGCCTATCTAGAGAGGCAGTTGAAATATCATTGAAGGGAATGGGGCTAAGGCCTAGGACAAGTCATCATGGCGGTAACTCTACCTAGCAGACTGGAGATCCTAAGAGCTAAGTTCAAAGAGATCAAACAAAGTTATGAATGACGGTTCAACATTGTCAAATAACTCAACCCATTCTCGTGATGAAGACAATGTTCAGAAATCAAGGTAAAGCATTAAGGCTTTTTGATGAGTCAATAAAGCTTAAAGCTTTTTAATGATTTTCTAAGTCTGGCAGGATATGACCAGATAGTGTGTCTATAGGATTACACGTTTAGAAATCACCTATGTGAGTGTTAAGTGTAAGCCGCTTTAAGGGGAATGAAAGTAAAGGCCCATTCTCTAAGCACTCATGAAACCAGAGCGGTGTTCATGGCTGAAACGAACACAACCGTGAGAACCAAAGACGGTTAAGGGTTAATTGTGTGACTTATGGTTGTCTAAGTATACACCAAAGTTTGATGGTTCAAAGATATCAAATCTACCGATTGACCGAGTATATCCGACATAAGTTCACTACGGAAAGTTCAAAGGGAAACCTACTTATCTAGATGCTATTGATCCTTATTTGTGAATCACACAGTATTTTCATGCATGTTTTTCCTCATATGACCATTCCCCATTCATGTGGGGGATTGTTGCGTTTTTATTAAGGGGTGTGAATGGGAAATGGAAGAGGCACCTTTTAGATTGCACCTCTCCATATCACCCTTCCTTTGTCTATAAATTTAGAGGCTTGGCCTCATTTTTTAGACATGAAATCAGACATGTAAAATCTGAAATCTTCTCCCCTCTTTTCTACATTGTTGCATTATTTTCTAAATAAACATAAGTGTCAAGTGTGATTTGCTCCGTTTGTTGAGTTCGCTGAAGTTCTGTGATTTGAAGTGCCGCTGTCACAGAATAGTTATTCCGTTCTATCCTGGGAGGAATTAATCCGTATAGCTTGGGCAACGGTGAGGGGATTAAATTCTTTAAGGACACATTGTGCATTCAGTGGGCTCGGAATTATTTTACATTTTGTTTATTGAACTAACGTTTGTTTACTTTTATGATTTTGGACACAGTAATACCAACAATTTATAACCATAGACCATAATACAAAGATTAGATGACCAGACTTATACCACATTTTCTACATTTTCATTTTATACACATGGGACTACCAACTCGTTTTGTTATTTAGATACCGAATCTGTACATATGTTTAGAGGTGTACGTATTGTTCAGTCAATTTGGAAAATTTTTGTCTTGTTATTATGTTGGAGTTTTTTGGATTTTTGTGATTCCCTAATTTTTACCTTTGATTTAAAAGGTTTGCCGTATTAAAATATGATATTCTTTATCTTTTTTATTTTCGAGTTTGCTTCTTTCTCAATATAACACGTGCTTGCATGTGCAAAACCACGTTATTTCTAGACAAAAAGGTGAAACTTGATCTTTTCAACTCTACCATTAAAAGTCCCTCCTATCCACTCCCCACCCTTTCCCCAAGTGGCCAAAAAGGAAAAAGGAAAAGAAACTACACGTTGTATTCCTTTGGCGACAAAGCTTAGTCGGTAAGATAATATAGTCCATGTGGCTATATTTACAAAATTCGTCGTTTTTCTGTTACTAAATCGTCTGTATATAGCTAACAGAAATTTTTAATAATTCATCGTTAAATTAGTTTAGCAATAAAAATATGCTATTTAGCCACGAAATCCATCCCACACAAATTCCTACTTTGTTTATCATATACGAGGATTAGTTCAAGTCCTAAAATCGTAAAAGAATGAGATTGCACAATAAGCTACTCTCTTACATCTATAAATCAAGATGTTTTTTTTTTTTTTTTTTAATAAAAGTAGTTTCTAATTCATTTATAACAAACAAAGGAGAAACTAAAAAATATACAATTTTTTTTTCATGAATCTTCTTCCTTGCTCCTTCCTTTGCTAGTAGATTCGATATCCCATTCTGCTCCCTGTAGCTATGTCTGAGACTCGTCTCGCCATCAAGTACGTGCATGTTAGGTGTTTGCCATAATTTTCTTACCATATTTGGTTTTCCTATCTCTTAAAGGAAAAGGACAATATAATTACCTTAACTGAGTTTTCCTTTTTGTAAAAGGAAATTATAAATCTCCAATATTTGGCTAATCCTTTTTCTTGTAGGAAAAGGTTTGGACTTCTATAAATTAAGGATCCTTCCTTCACATTCAGTAGCATCCACAATGTAGCCGTAGGGGGCTTGGGAGTCTTATTTAGGGGGAGAACTTTACGGGACAAGTGTTAGTGTGTCATTTGTGTTTGCCTCTTCGTGAGGTTGTTCTCTCGATATTTTGTACTCTCTTTTTATCATAGTGGATTGCTCATCTCCGTTGTGGACGTAGGTCAGTTGACCGAACCACGTTAAATGTTTGTGTCTCTTTTGGTAGATTTCTGCTTTGTTGTCTGATTTATCGTAGTTGAAGATTTGCTTTGCTAGCTTCCGCATGACACCTGCTTTTTCGATCCTAACAGTGCATTCATTTAAAATAGCATTATAAATTGTATGTTCTTTAGCAATTAACAGACTCATTTGATATAGTTACGTAGAAAATGGGAGGTATTTGGCCCCAGAAAAGGATTGCAGTTTTTAGGTCATTAAAAAAAATCCTTTTTCACACCACCTTTATTCTTCTTAAGATTGAATTCAAATTTAATTGGCCTTATTTAAAAAAATCCTAAAGTCCTTCAAAGTGTAACATTGAATTCAAACATTTATAGTTCCTGAGGTCCTTCAATTTTTTGTCAAATTAATGGTCAAATAGCGATAAAACACATCGTGATACTATAACATGAAGTGTTCAAAAGAAATGAAGATCAAGACATAAATTTGAACGACGGCAGAGCCATCATTTGAAATTTATAGGTTCTAAACTTGACACCAATCTAACACGTTTTATTTATTGGTTCGTAATTAAATATTTATCTACATTTAATAAATTTTTTGATACAAAAACAGGGCTAAGCAAAAGTTATTGATTCGTTCGAATCATAATTAATATTGTAGCTCTGCCCTTTAATTTGAGGAATCAGATTAAAGGTAAAATTGGATAATTAGATATACGATGCAAAACCTTTTTTCTAGTAATTATGTCAATCACCTTTATGAAATTAAGGATTCTTTTTGCACATTATTTTGGGCCAAAAGTGCTTTATACTATTAAAAACGGATAAATTATGTAGCTAAACAGTAAAATTCGTTGCTAATCCTACTTAGCGACGGATTAGCAATAAATTATCAAAAATTCTGTTAGCTACAAGCATTTAGTGACAGATTAGCGACGAAGTTTGTAGCTAATTCCAGTTCTTTTAGTAGTATACAAGGAGATAAGTTCAGTGTCTCATCTGAAATCCCTTTGATTGTTTTCCCTTCGAGGTAAAAAGATAGCTCTCAAGACTTAATTCCCAAGATCAATTTGAAGAGAATGCAGCTTATTTAGAAACCATTATGATCAAGTTGGTAAATTGTTGGCCATTCAATCTTCCACTACCTAAGTATTGTATGTGATAAAACGGTAACCAAGTGCACAAAGCATCCCATATGCACGCGGGGTCCGGGAAGGATCGCACCCCAAGGATGTGATGTAGATAGTCTATTCTAACTCAAGCATTAGCGGTTGCTTCCACAGCTCGAACCCGTAACCTACAGGTCGCATGGAGACAATTTTACTATTGCTCCAAAGCTGCCCCGAGTACTGTACTTGATAATTTGCATCAAATGATTGTTTTAGATAAGTCAGATATTAGAAGTTTAATGATCATATGTTAAGGTTAATGCGTTTAACAAGTTTAATCAAATGATTGTTTATTTGTTTGCATATAGACTTACTATTCTTTTACTCTCTATGAGTATCGCACAAGATTTTTATGTTATCATTAATAATCTACGTGATTTTATTGAGAAACTCAAACTATTCATATCCATTAATCTCTTTTACAAATGAGCATATTCTTATGCAGGTGCACAACCAGAATTTCTACTTGATGAGTTCCACCTTTAACGTTTCTTAGTATTGAACTCATTATATACTTTAAAATTATAAATTCAATTTTAATATTATTAAAGTTTTTGTGAATTTTCACATAAAAATATGTTATTTCGCCGAAGCACCGGATTAACCCCTCTTTCATCTTATAATGAAAGTCAGTAATAAGAAGTTTTTGATGATATTTTTGGATATTGCTTTTATCAAGTTTTGGTCAAATGATTGTTTGCATAAAATTACTATTTTTTTACACTATGGTTAACGCCGCAAGCTTTTTTTATTTTTCTCCCACTCTTGTCGAGCTTTAACAGGAGGTTATTCTTGGTCAATTCAGCTTATAGAGAAAGTTTATGGTGGTGTATAATCATTTTAAAGGGCAACTCAGCCGGTGCACCAATCATTCCGCGTTCACGCAGAAATCGGGAAAGGCGCATCCTAAGGGATGTGATATAGGCGGCCTATTCTGATGCAAGTATATGGTTGATTTCACGGCTTGAACTCGTGACCTATAGATCACTCGATCGGAGACAACTTTATCGTTGCTCCAGTGCTCTCCTTTATTTTATAGTCATTTTAGTTTTCATAAATATTTTTTCCCCACGGGATGGGAAGAAAGACTGATGCAATTGTCTTGCTTTTCACATATCACTTTCGAATGAAATATGAGTAGAACAAAAATAACATCACTAATGACTTCACTTTCAAAAGAAATTCACATAAATATTAGACTGTAAATCTAGTTATTATGTAGTATTAATTTGAGGTCATTTAATTATCCGCCTATACGAAATTAAACATTCTATATTAAGGACAATATCTTTTGTTTTTTCATCTCAATTGATATACATTAATATCAACCACACATACTTATAATACCTTTTTTGGGTAAGCAAATACTAGCAGATGTAACGGTACCTAGATATTGTGTCTAAAAGGATGAATAGATAAGAGTAAAACTACTAGCTAATTGCTCTCTAATTTCTCTCTTAATTCTAAGACATATCCAAAGTGTTAGCGGCACACAAATAGCTCGTGCGGTGCTTGTAGTCCCACCTGACTATGTTGAAGCTTGCCTCAGAGGCTTAGTTTCTCCTATTTTGATGCCAAGGCTGAATTCAGCCTTGTCTTGTTGACATATTCTAGTGACGTATTTCATAAGTTGTGTCTTGACCCTGCAGACACCAGGGTTGGCTACGGACATGACCGTCCCTTGCCTAGCACTGAGCATTGCTCCCGCACGTACAATCCAATCCTCAAGCTTGACATAAGTTGGCAAAAGCAATCATAAAAGCTCAACATTAGGCTTCTTGATTATAATTAACAGGTGGTTATTATATAAATAAAATCTATTATACCAAAGGTCATTTTATTTTTGTCAACCTCCTTATCTTATAAATCTTTTGTATTATGACATCTTTTTTTCTTTAAAAAAAAAACTGATTAACTTAGATTTATATTCTTTCTTCTCACCGTTCCCTTTTTCACTTTTTTGATTATTATGAGTCTTTTACCTAATAATCTGGTGCACTCTTAATTGTGAATGAATTTTAGACACAAATAAGAACAATATAGAGTTACCTAATAATCTGGTGCACTCTATATTGTTCTTAATTGTATCTAATATTCAATAACAAAATAAGTTATGAAAGTCCTTTCTCCCTTTTAATAAAGAATGTTTATTATATTTAAGGTAATCAAATACTAAAAATAAAAAATCATTCAGAAAAAATATTTTCCGTCAATACCAAACATAAGAAGTTGAAATAATATGTAAAAATTGCACGGGGCGACCTATTTGGGCGCCCCTTTTTAACCTGTAGCCGCTTTGTCTTTCTGTTTGCACCCGTACCCGTTTTTTTGTTAAAAGCCATTTGAAAAGACCATTTTGCCCTTCCTTATTAAAAAGACTACTTTCTCTCCAAGTATTCGCTAGTCCTCTACTTTCTCTGTCTCTCTCTCTCTCCCGTTATTCGCGTTTTTTGAAGTTCTTCTCTGAAATCAAATGGTTTTCGTCGTTGTTTTTGATTTTTCAACTGCTAGTCGTCGTTGTTCCCACATTACGATTTAGTCACAGGTACATTGCATTAACTTTCTGGGTTTTATTTTACGATTTAATTTCTTATTTTGGTTTTGATAGTAATGTATTTATGATAAAATATTTTCTTAGGGTTTAGTTTGATAAGTGCATTAGTTTTACTTTTACGATTGTGTTTTTAGGTTTTTTGAACGAGTGTTTATGTTGTTAATGAAAATTCTATAATTTCTTCTGTGATTAGACGTTCAAATTTTTAAAAATTTTGAGAGTTAAACAGATGATACTATAGTTTAATGATATCTTAGATATGAGCTGAAGTTTTTTTCATGTTTTGGCATTATTTTTGGATTTGAATTTGTGTTTTGTTTTTTGTAAAAATTACAACATGTTTTTTTGCTGAATGTTTTGTGCTTGTAACTGGTGAAGTTCAGCTTTAGGTGCTGAAGTTTTTGTGCTTGTAACTGGTGAAGTTCTGCTTTAGGAGCTGAAGTTTTTGTGTTTGTAACTGGTGAAGTCCAGCTTTAGGAGCTGAAGTTTTTGTGTTTGTTACTGGTGAAGTCCATCTCTAGAGCTGAAGTTTTTGTGTTTGTTACTGGTGAAGTCCATCTCTAGAGCTGAAGTTTTTGTTTTATACCTGTCGAACTTCAGCTCTATAGCTGAAGTTTTTGTTTTATACCTGTCAAACTTCAGCTCTATAGCTGAAGTTTTTGTTTTATACCTGTCGAACTTCAGCCTTCCTAGGTATTGAAGTTTTAACTGATCTTTTTGATAATGTCCTGATGTTATTTTTTGTATCTTTTACTTTTTTTGAACAGATGGCTCCTAAAGCACCTAAAGATCCTAATGCAGCTAAAAAAGGCAAAGCCCCTAAAGCACCTAGACTACCTGTAATACCCCAAGGTCCTTATGTCCTCTCTGCTCCACCTACAAAACCAGGACAAAGATATTATGAGTTTGGAGATTGGTTTAACTGTAAGGGTTACTGGAAGGGGAACCATGATTTGAAGAAATTAATTGCAACTTTCTTGACTCCTACTCAACAGGATGAGCTTAATAATGGTACATTTAGATACATTATGGCTATGGAGAATTTTCAATGCAGCATGAAGTTGGTGCATTGTCTGTGTCTTTCTCGAATATTCACGAATGATCGAGACTCCATTAGTTTCAAGATTTTTGGGCATGATGTTTCCTTCACCCTTGAAGACTTTCACATTATGTGTGATTTGCGGATCAGAGCACACAATGTTGAAAGACCAATTAATCGAGAGAGCAATCATCTGAAGCGGTATTTTGGTAAGTCCAAGGGTGTGACTTTGAAGGATATTCGAAGTTTTATGACTCGCAATGAAATTCCAAAGAATGCTGCGAATCATGTACACGTATGCGAGAGTGATGATGATGCAGTTAAGCTTATGGAAATTGTTGTTGTAGAGTCTATTCTGTTTGGGAAAAATACTTGAGTTGTGTGGCGGAGGAGTATGCATCTATTGTTGAAGATGATAAGGTTTGCGCTGAATATCCTTGGGGTAATGTGGCTTATGAGAAGCTCATTTATTCCCTGAAACATGCATTGGACAAGCAGAACAAATTCCATACAACTGAGTATAAACTTGGTGGATTTCCATATCCGTTATGTGCTTGGTTCTATGAGCGCTTCCCAGATGTTCGGGAGAAGTATATAAGAGAGGATGAGTACCTTGATACGCCTCAGGTCCCCAGGATGTTACGTTATGTATGCGTGGGAGAGCCTAAATTTCCCGAACTTTATTATATGTTCAAAACTCATGAAGTAAGTTACTTTTTTTTTTTTTTGTCTTTGTGTTAATATGCTGATGTATTAGTTTTTTTCTCCTCATAATATACTTTTTTGTATTAAACAGAGATATCGCGACTTTAGGGTATTGGATATAATTCCTACAGAAGAGGAATTGAATTCAATGCCTTTAATTGGGAAATTACCGTGCAGCCGGATTCGTTCAAATGTAGTTAATGCAGTTCCTTCAACTGGTGAATCACCACGTACTCTGAGTCGATCAAAAGAATCGAATCAAACTCCTGTCATTGGTAAATCACCACCTACTCTGAGTCGATCAAAAGAACCGAATCAAACTCATGTCATTGGTGAATCACCACGTAGTCGGAATCAACCAAAAGAACCGAATCCAACTCCTTTTATTGGCAAAGCATCTCGTACCAAGAGTCGTTCTACCTCATCTACATCTGACTTTGATGACAATGAATTACTTGAGACAATATGCTCTGTAAGTTTTGATCTGAAGTTTTTTGGGTTTGTTTTTGTAAAAGTACAACCTGTTTTTTGAGCTGACGTTTTCTTCTATATCTGAATTTTTGTTGTGTATCTATCTAGAGGTTAATGACGGAGGTTCAAAGGCATGCAGAAAAAGAAAGAAGCACGATCGTGAACGAAGTTTTTGATAAGTTTAAAAAGGAGGAGCGAACTGCTATTGTGGATGCGGTTTTTGTAAAAGTGAAGGTAAGCTAATTTATAGAGAAGTCTTTTTATTTGTGCTGATGTTATTCAGATTAATCATTGTTAGTAATTTTTTTTCTAGGAATATTTTGATGAGAAGTTTGAACAGTTGTTTACGATTGTCAACAAATCAAATGGATTGGACAATGGCAATTTTGATTTGAGTAAGCATCGAGAATATGACAGGATGAACGATTGTTACGAACATCCATCGGCTTTTGAAGGCGATCAACATGTTCAAGAAGAATTTGAAGAGCGACGTTCCAGTGCTGATAGAGTGAGCAGAGATGTAAATGATGAAGCACGTTTATCAACTGAGAATATTGGAAGCAAGCAAGGTGCAGATAATCAAGTTGTTGAGACTGAAGAACATATTGCTCATGATGCATTGCGTAAAGTCGCAAATGATAATGCTACACATAATGAATTGGCTGTTGAAGGCATTGAACATGTTCAACAACAAGGTGGAGAGGAACAATCCAGTGTTTGTAGACAGAGTAAAGGTGGAGAGTAAGGTGCATATGATCAAGTTGTTGGCACTGAAAAACATGCACCGCGTTGTGCTTTGGAAAGTGATATTGGAAAAGGCAATGGAGATCAAGCACCTGTTCATGAATGTTTTGGGAAAGACGATCAATATGCAGGAGCACTAGCTATTTGCAAAGAACTTGTAGGTGGTGATACACAGGAAATTGTTACTACAGGTACAAAGTGTGAAGTTTATAATATTTCAATTATACGTTAGATAGGAGCTGAAGTTTTGTTTCATGTGTTTGTGTTTTTTGTAAAAACTACAGCATGTTTTTTGGTGAATGTTTTGTAAAAGCTTCAGCTATAGAGCTGAATTTTTTTTTATAACTGTCGAACTTTAGCTCTAGAGCTGAAGTTTTTTTTATAACTGTCGAACTTCAGCTCTAGAGCTGAAGTTTTTTTTTTTATAACTTTCGAACTTCAGCTCTAGAGCTGAAGTTTTTTTTGTAACTGTCGAAGTTTTTGTTTGTGACTGGCTAACTTCAGCCTTCTTAGAGTTGAAGTTTTAACTGTTTTTTTATAATATCCTGTAGTGAAATTTTCACTATAGGTATAAATTATTTCTATGTTTTATATATAGAAAAACTAGTAGATCTATTCCCCCTCTTTTATGAATATGTAGTGGAAGTTGAAACTAGTTGTGGTTCAACTCAAAAACTCTCTGATGATGCTCAATTGAATGAAGGTAGAGTTGAGAAAAACCTTCCAGAAAATACTGCAATGGTCCTCGACGTTGGTTCAGAATTGAATGAAGCTGGAAATGCTGATATCAACCAAGACATGCAGCCTAGGGAAACCACAGTGGAAGACAAACGTCAAGGTATTCTATAGATCATGAATTTATTATATTTGATCGAAGTATATTTTTTACAGTTTGAAATTTTATATACTTTATTTTCTTTTTTTATGTTTTTGAATGATTTTTCAAAAAGACTCGAAGCAGCTAAAAAAGAATTTGGTGAGCTTAAAGAGCAATATGAAAAAGGAGAAATACATATATTCACACCTGTTGCCTCACAGACAGGTGTGAAGTGTGTTGGTATTATTTTATAAAATTTAGTTAGTATTATTTGTTTATTTATTTATTTATTTTTTTGCATGAAGATACAGGATCTGTTGGAATGCAAACACCATCTGTGTCGCAACACTTAGACCAGGTAGTTATTTTCTGCAATTCGATTACAAGCTGTTTTTTTTTTTGCCTAATGTGTGTTCTCTCTCAGTTTTATTTATGTTTATATTTTTCTTGCTTTTGCAGATCTCATCTGATGCATCGGAACTTCTTCCGAAACCTAAGAGAAGGAAGATTTCTAGTTCTCCTATGTGTGACACCAGTGATATGCCCAACTTCAATTTATGTTCATTTTCACTTGGTAGTACACAAGGGGCTGATTCAGAAGGTAATTCTGCTACTGTTATTGTTCGTCAAGAGACACAAGAACGTTGTGAACAGCAGGGAGTTGGTCAAGCATCTGCCACTATGGCTGTAGTTTTTTCCCCTGCTGCAGAACAGCAGCAGTTAGTTGTGACGGAACAGCAGGTAGAGCAAGCAAAAGGAAAACCAGATAAAAAAGAGAAAAGGATTCGTATGGAGAGTATTTGGTTGAGATCTCCTTATGTTATTCATAAAAAAAAGCAAAGGGGTCAAGATTGGAAAGTAGGAAAGAATACAAGAAGGTGTCCCTTCCATTATGTTAATCAAGACAGTGGATTGATGCAAAGATTTGAAGAGTGGTTGAAGATGGATGCCAGTGAATATGATTCCAATCCATTCAGATTAGCTGGAGTTGATATTACAAAATCATTCTTTACCGAGCTTATGGATCCTGACTCTGATCTTTCGGATGAAGTAAGTTATTAAGTTTGTTTTTTGAATTGTATTTCCCAAAAGTTCAGCTTATTTTTTATAGTAAAGTTTTTGCACTGTAATCTGGAAAACTTCAGCTATATTCATAGTAAACTGCTGAAGTTTTTTAGCTTATTTGCTAAAACATCAAACTGAATATGCTTAAGTTTTTGTCATGCTGTTTGTAGTTGTGTAATGTGTTTTTTATAAACTTCATATTGGTAATTTCACATGTTATCATTTGTTGTTGTTCATTTGCAGCATATTGATATGGGCATATATTAATTGCGGAAAAAATATTGCTATCACCTTCCACGTTATCCAAAAGCAAGATGTGCAGTAACAGATTTAGTTTTCGATCAATATATGACTATTCTGGATGGTTTCATCCTTCTGAAGAAAAGATGAAGATAATTAACAAAAGGAAGCAAAAGAGAATGGAGGATCAAAAAAAGAGCAAATCAAAGAGAAAGAGGATATCCAAACAACAGCCTGAAGAAGAATTAGAAAAAGAAGCGGTTATTCAGCCACATACGGACTTTAGTTGGTATGAGGAAGAATCAATGAATGAAAAGGTGGCCAACTACGTAAAAGGGCTTGACCTTTCCTGTGGGATATCATGGGCATCTGCCAAAAAAGTATTCTTTCCATTTCGACTTAAGCCAAGGACGGGACAGAAATCTACGCACTACTTTTTTGAAATTCTGGACTTTGAAGATAAAATTATATCTGTGTATGATTCCATGGGCGGTGGAACATACGAACGTGCGATTGAACATGTCAAAATTTATGCCCGGTTGATCCCACACTGTCTCAAATGTTTGAATTTTGGGGAACATAATAAATATTATGGGCAAAGTCCTGTGGAAAGATTCAAAATTATGTGGATGAACACCCCGCAACAAACTAACAGGTACATGTTTCGCATATGTTTTTACCATGTCATCTTATGTTTATCATTTTTTTAGCCCTTTGTGTTTNTATAAAATTTGATGTAACATGCTTCTGATCTGATTTTCTTGCATCAACTGAGCATTCATGGATGTTATGATATTTTATCACCCTGAACAGCGTGGAATGTTTTATTCATGTAGCACGTACATTCCAACCACATTTGTCCACGATGCATTTCAGCTCGTATCTCTTGGAACATGATCTAACAATAGTGAATTCAACTTTCTGGTTTATCTCCAAGCTGCAAAAAAATTTAGTCATGTTTTGTTTCTTCTCAAAGATTGATCCGACACTTATCTCCTCGGGCAACGCATCGTGCCTTAGTATTTTACATGGTGGAGATTCTTTCAGCTTTCTCCTCACTCTTTTTCTTGATTTCTGAGTAGCACAAGAAGTTTCAACAATTTCTTCAATTCTATCTGATGGTATCGGTATAAGCTCCATGTTTACTTCATCTTCGTTGTTGCTTATCATTGCAGAAGGTAACAAAAAGCTTTGTTGGATTGTGTGTTGGTTGTCAATTTGCATTATTAGCTGTCCTTTTTCTTCGAGGAGGGGGTAATTGTGGCAGCACTATATATTCTGAAGCAGCTGTAATGTTAGAAGGTTGTTGCCCGTTGTCTACTTCCATTATTGGTTGTCGTACTTCATGTTGATAGTCAGCCTCAGGTTCTGAATCTATCGCATATGCAAGACATTGGTTGAGTGCTGCAGATTCTGAAGGTTGTATTTTTTCGATGACGAAATAGCAATTCTTGTAGGCTGAATCAGTTGTAAGCAAATGTATACACGTACTGAGTTCTTCATCTGAAGTTACAAACATTCCTTTGCTTGTATTTAGTTTGATATCAAATCATACTTTTAGTACATATCTGGTTGAATCAATATTTGCAACTTCACTAATTTTCTTCAAGAAACTATTGAATGATATGTGCTTATTAAGTACAACAAGTTTTGTATCATGATCCAAGTATTTGAAATCAGGAGTCCAACTCCCATTGAAAGTTATAACAATGCAAATCGAGTTCATCCTGTAGACTGTAGTTTTGGTTAAAAGTCATAACAAAAGTGTCAAATGTAGGGCAAAAACTTCAGCTCATCACTAAATACACTAAATAAACAAAAGCTTTACAGAAAATACTATCGAGTCCAGGACAAAAACTTCAGCTTATCAAGTGCTGAAGTTTTTAGAAATGAACTAAATAACTTCAGGACATTGAGCTGAAGTTATTTGAAAAAGCTTTAGGACAAAAACTATCGAGTGCAGGAGAAAAACTTCAGCTTATCAAGTGCTGAAGTTTTTAGAAATGAACTAAATAACTTCAGCACATTGAGCTGAAGTTATTTGAAAAACCTTTAGGACAAAAACTATTGAGTGCAGGAGAAAAACTTCAGCTTATCAAGTGCTGAAGTTTTTAGAAATAAACTAAATAATTTCAGCACATTGAGCTGAAGTTATTTGAAAAAGCTTTTGGACAAAACCTATCGAGTGCAGGAGAAAAACTTCAGGTTATCAAGTGCTGAAGTTTTTAGAAATGAACTAAATAACTTCATCACATTGAGCTGAAGTTTTAGAAAATGAATTCAACAAACTTGAGCACGTTTCAGCATTAATTGCATAGTACACAGGAGTGAACATAATAAAGACAATTAAACTAGTAATTTGTCACGACCCAAACCCCGCTCCGGTCGTGATGGCGCCTCTCGTGAAGACGAGGCCAGCCAGACCATTACAGAACACCTCTTTTAAGCAGTTAAACAATTCATAAGCAGTTTAAATATAATTTCATGATATTAATTAGCGGAAGTACAACCCAACACAGCCTTAATCGGGGTGTCACAAGTCACGAACAACTATTGGAGTATAACTACCACTACAAGTCTGAAATATACAAAAAAATAGGACGGATAAACAAAGGAAGAACATGTGGTGCTGCGAACGCTGGCAGTCACCTCGCTAAACTTCGATATCTTAGCCTCCGTTCAGCTCAAAACCCGCTACCGGGTGATCAAATACCTGCATCTGCACACGAGGTGCAGGGAGTAAAGTGAGTACTCCAATTCAGTGAGTAATAAAGGTAAATAACAACTAAGTAGTAAGAAATCACGTAAAGCAACCAACATGCTGTATAGAAGCAGTGTAAAACCCTTTGAGAAAAGCGGTGAAGCCGTGAAATATTTAGAAATATCTTAGCTCAGTTTAAACCTCTTTTGAAAATGACTTTTTCAACAGTTACGCAATGAGTGCAAAACAAATAGTGCAGGTAAGCACTGAAATCCGCCCCTTGGGCACAACGCTCAATTAACAGATAATGCCAAGCTATCAGGTAGATATCTCATGAAGTAGCACAAACAACAGACAATGGCAGACAAATAAAATAAAACAAACACATAAAATAGTACCAGTACCGCTGCGGCACACAGCCCGATCCATTTAATGTCGACGGAGCTCACTGGGGGTGTGCAGACTCCGGGAGGGGCCCCTTATGGCCCAAGCGCAAATCAAGCCATCTCGTGGCAGCAAATCTAGGCCCTCGGCCTCATATAAATATCAGTGTAACACTGCTGTGGCGTCTAGCCCGATCCAAAATTATCCTCACAACACAAGCCCTCGGCCTTACTCAGTCAAAAATCACATAAGCCCCTCGGTCAACAGTAAAATATGCTGCTCAGCCCAAAAATAGTATTGGAATTTTCATTTCAAGTGTTAAAGCAAAAATAACCTTGGCTGAGTTTTGAAAACAGTGGAAAATACATGACTAAGTTCAAGTATAAAATCAAAATATTGAGGAAATATCAACAACCATCCCCGAAGGGTTCAAACAATTGGCACGAAGCCCAAATATGGCAATCAACCCAAATCATGATGATAACAAATAAGTTACAATCAAATATGCGGTAAAATTATCAATCGGGACGGACCAAGTCAATTCCCAGTGGAAAATGACCCCACGCTCATCATCAAGCGCGTGTCTCACCTCAATATAGCACTACGATGTGCAATCCGGGGTTTCAAACCCTCAGGATATCATTTACAATCATTACTCACCTCGAACCGGCTAAATCTCTAGCTCGTGGCGCCTTTGCTCCTCAAATCGGCCTCCACGCGCGTCGAATCTATCCAAAATCAGAACGAATACATCACAATATGCTAAGGGAACAAAGCCCAAGCGAAAACAAATCGAAAAATATCAAAAATCCCGAAATTAGCAAAACTCGAGCCCCGGGCCCACTTCTCGAAACTCAGAACTTTTCGCATCAACGGATTTCTTATCTCACCACGAGTCCATACACATCAAAATCACAAGAATCGGAGTTCAATTGACCCCTCAAATCCCTAATATTAGCTCTCTTAAGTTCAAGCCCTAACCTCCATTTTTAGTCCATGATTTCTTAATTTTTCAGTCTTAATTCATGAATTAACACCATAGGATTGTGTTTTAGGTCCAAAAATCCTTACCTTATCGAAGCTCCTTGAAATCCCTCTTCAAAATCGCTCAAAATTCACCAAGTCCGAGTTAAAATGAACAAACCCTTCAAAATTCGCGAAGAAGAAGCATATATACATCTGCCCAGTCGAAACTGCACCTGCGGTCCCAAAATCCGCTTCTGCGGTAACGCTTCTGCGGTCACATCCTCCGCATCTGCAGAAATTCACTAGAAGCCCCAATCCCGCATATGCGGTCATTTAGTCGCATCTGCGACTCCGCAGATGCGGTCCCCAACTCCGCATCTGCGATTCCTGACGTGCCTTCATAAGACCGCACCTGCGCCCTTCTCTTCCGCATCTGCGACACCGCAACTGCTGTCCCCGAACCGCAGGTGCGAAAATACCTGGAGCAGCAGAAAAATCTGCAACAACACAAGGCTCAAAACTCCCCGTTAGCCATCCGAAATCACCCCGAGGCCCCCGGGACCTCAACCAAAAGCACCAACACGTCCTAAAACCTCATTCAAACTTGTTCCACTCATCAAAACACCTCAAACAACACCAAATCAATCAATTCACATCGAATTCAAGCCTAAGATTTCCAAAAACTTCTGAAACACGCTTTTGGTCAAAAATCCAACCAAAACACCTCTGATTGACCTGAAATTTTACACACACATCCCAAATCACATAACAAAGCTACAACAACTCTCGGAATTCCATTCGACCTCCGGCTCAAAATCTCACCTATCAACCGGAAATCGCCAAAATACTAACTTCGCCAATTCAAGCCTAATTTTACATCGGACCTCCAAAACCACTTCCGATCACACTCCTAAGTCATAAATCACCCAACGAAGCTAACCAAATCATAGAAATTCCGATGCGAGCTCATATACAAATAAGTCAACTCTTGGTCAAATCTTTAAAAACTCAAAGCTTTCAACTGAAACTGTTCTATCAAATTCATACCGATTTCCGTGAAAATCAAAATCAACGATCTACATTAGTCATACTACCTCATACGGGGAAAGTCATGCCCGAGAACTGGCGGTCAAAGTGCAAAAGCTCAAAACGACCGGTCGGATCGTTACATCATTATATTCCATTGGGGTTATGTGTTAGTATAATAATTATATTCCTATCACATTCATGCACGCTTTTCTTTAGACAACGTTTAAAATTCCTCTTTGCCTTTTCATATACCATGCACAAGTTTTTTTCCCTTATAAAAGCACGCTATACTTTGAGAGTTTATTCACTCAAACAAATATATTCTAGCAAACATAAAATACAAAAAGAAGAAAAATAGATGTTCTCATCAGGAAAATAGTAGAAGAAATGAAGCAAGACATTATGGAGGCCTTTGAGTTAAAACTGGATGAGCTCATAGACAAATACGACAGGGAGCTCGAAGAAATCAACAACAAGCTCGATACGCTTCTGATGTATGCAAGATTTGATAATCTTGCTGATGAAGATGCTCGTCCATCTGGTAGTGACGACGACGACGACGACGACGACGACGATGATGATAATATGGACAATTAGTTTTTCTTTTTGTTATTTTTGTTATTTTGTTATTTATGTTAATTTATCGTTTTAATGTTTAATGAAAGGTTAAGTTTTGTGCGTTTTTTCTAATGTTAAGTTTATGTTAATTAGTTTTTTCTTGCTTAAGTATTAATATTAACTGAAAAACTTCAGCTCTGCCTGCTGAAGTTTTTAAATATTAACTAAACAACTTCAGCACATATGCTGAAGTTTTTTGTGCAATATGTAAATTTAGTTTATGTTTTTTTATACCTAGTGTAGGAGGAAAACTTCATCAGCTCATACTGCTGAAGTTTTTACAGATTACGTAAAAATCTTCAGCAACTAATGCTTAAGTTTTTTTGTAATATAAATTTTAATTTATGTTTAATATTTAACCAGTGTAGGAGGAAAACTTCAGCTCGTTTGCTGAATTTTTTAAATATGAACTAAATAACTTCAGCTTGTTTAGCAAATAAACAATGATAACACTCTTATAACTCGTTTTAATGAAGTTTTTAGATATGAACTAAATAACTTCAGCTTGTTTAGCAAATAAACCAATAATTTCTGCATATTTGTCGGATTAGAATGTTAGAAGTGAACGTCAAACAGATTTAGAATGCAAATTCAGCATATCAGTGAAGTTCGTGAAACAAATTCAATCAATAAAAATTAGATGAATTTGAATACTTACAATGTATTTTGTAATTTTGAATTTGAATCTGGTTCAAATCTGGTTTGCGATAGGCGATCTTAGGAGAGACGGAGTGATGGAGGAGATACGGCTCTGGAATTTGAATCTCGGTATGGTTGATGCATCTTTTATATATTTTGGAAGTGTTATAATGGTCATATTAATACCGAATTTTTGTTAGTTTGTTACCAAATCAATAGTTTTTAAAAATAAGGTATAGGTTAAAAGGTGACATAAAAATAGGGTACGACTGCAAATCACCCAAAATAATATTTAAGCTTATAAAATGGGCTTGATGGGTTGTTGTTTTTTTGGGTAATTAAATATATTATTACCAGGGAAAAAGTATTTACAAGACAAAGCAAAAACCCCTATATCTGGACATAGAACTACAACCTTCAACTGCTACTCTCCCTAAATACAATCAACTGATAAAAAAAAACTAAGGGTAACAATTCATCCTTCGCAAAAGCCCAGCAATTCTACTGTTCCACTGGATCCACGGTCTGGAAATCACCTCTCATACTAGTAAAAATAGCACGGTATAGCCAATTTTCAGACTAGTCAATAAAAAATAGCCAGCATTTACCAAGTCAATGAAAAATAGCCACCGTTTTGCTGCAATAGAGACCGGTCCAGCATAATATACTGGAGTTCGGTACACTTGTGTATGAACTCCAGCATATTATGCTGGACCGGTATACTTTGCTGGCTCCAGTATAGTATACTGGAGACTGGAGCACTGGTGCTCCAAACTCCAGTATATTATACTGGACCAATATACTTGCTGGAACTCTAGTATATTATGCTGGAGTTCTAGTGTATTTATGCTGGAACTCCATCATATTATGCTGGAGTTCCAGCATACTATCCTGGAACTCCAGTATAATATGCTGGAGTTCAAGTATACTTATGCTGGAACTCCAGCATAATATACTGGAGTATTTTCCGGGTTTTGAACAGTATTTTCACTCAGATTTATCTTTACATAAAAAGTGGCTAAATTTCGATTACTTTTGAAATTGGGCTATTTTTGAACGACCAATTGTAAATCTGGCTATTTTTAAATTTCTCCCCTCATACTATGGTAAATCTTTTTAATAGAGAATTGATTAATGTTGTAGTATAAAAATTAGTCAATTCATAAAATATTGATAATATTAGCCAAATGCTATCAATATTAGCTAATTATCTATTTGTAGCAAAAAAAAGGTCAAATTATTGCTTTCTTTTGACTGAATATTGTTGGAATAGATTGGGTACATCTTGAGGAGTTTGAATCTGAATTTTGGGATGATTTGGTGGAGTTTTGAGGTGGTTTGAATTGAAAATTCAAAGGTGAAGATGAACATAAAAAAAGATGAAATGTGTATCACACTGTGTATCATTCATTCATTTGCGTATCACATATGTATCATATGTGTATCAAATGTGTATCACATGTATATCCATGTATACCTGTATGTGAGATACATGTTTGATATATGTGTCGCAGAAGAATAAACTCGATTTTAACTATGAATTTTGATACCAAACCAATCTAAATCACATTCAATCTTGCTCAAATTTAGTATTCCTCATCTATATGTTTTAAACGAATTTCGACTGTAGCCATTAAATAATTTTTTTTTGCCTAATTTCTTAATTTTGTATATCATTAGTAATGAATTTTGACTCCAAACTAGTTTAATTCACTTTCAAATTTTGCTAAATTTTATATATTGTCTCATCTATGTGTTTTCAATGAATTGCAACAATACCCATTGGAAAAAATTCTTTGTTTGTCTATGTTTTTCGAATGTTGTACATCATTAGTATTATATTTTGGCTATTTTTGATAGCATGACCAAAATAACTAGTTATTGGCAAATAGAATTTTGGAAATTTTACTTCCTATAATAAAGGTTGATACCTTATTTATTATAAATAAATACCCTTTTAAAAAATTATCTCCTATAGCTACCTTTTAAATTTTATAGCAAAATATCTATTTATGGCCACTTCCTACCTTTAAGCCATTAAATACGCTGTGTATTATTTTTCTCTCCCTCTCTTTTCCTCTCTCCTCCTTTCTCTTTCCTCTTTCTTCTCTTTTTCCCCTGATTTTTTCCTCCCCTGCTTTTAGAAACCCTAGAACTCTTTTTTTGCGCATAGATACTGGTTTCAACCCCAAAATATTGGCACTACTGAACCGCGAACCCATTGCTGGATCTACCATTTTTTTATCTTATAAACATGTTGTTTTAGGCCATTTGCTTCTTTGCCTAAAAGAATTTATTTCAGACTTAAAGGTTAGATACTTTTGAGTCTCTGGTTCCTTGGTTGCAAATTTACAAAGATTACATAAGCTTCTCCAACAACTGTCTTCACTTATCGGCAGCGACGCCCCACATGGCAGCGGCCTGGATATCGGTAGATTGGGGACGAAGTTTGGGGCTGAGGAACTTGAAGAGTCTGTTACCTTTTTTTCATTGTATTTCAATGTATCTCACTGTATTTCATTGTATTCATTTTCTTTTTTTCATTATATTTTTAATGTATCTCGTTGTATTCTATGTATTTTATTGTATTCATTGTCTTTTTTTCCATTGCATTTCAATGTATCCCGTTGTATTCTATGTATTTTATTGTATTCACTGTCTCGCTATATTCCATGAATGTATTAATATGTTTTTTTTTAATTAATATAATTTATGTATTCAGATGTATTATGTAATTTCTCTGAAGATTGCTATGTTTTTGGGGTGTTTTTCGGTTGAGAATCCTTTTTATAAATGGAAATACAAAATTTGTGTGTTATAATTGAGTTTGCTGAGTTATATTAGGAGTCTATTATGTTAATTGATTCACTTTCCGTTTAAAAACAGTGTAATCCCCTGTTTCACGCCGTGAATACAGTCGAATACAGTCGAATACAGTCGAATACAATAATATGCCCAGCTGTAATCCCATGTTTCACGCCATGAATACAGTCGAATACAAAAATCTGTCTAGCTGTAATTCCCTGTTTCATGCCTAGAAATGCTGCTGTATTCATGAATACAATAGCTTAAATACATCGGATACATTCTAAAAAATCTGAAAACATAGCTATAGGAAGTAATATAGTAAATGGTAGCTACAACTAGCTAATAACCACAAAACATAGTGGTTTCTGAAAGTTTCTCTAGAATTTTTTTGGTACATTTCGGTAAGATTCTTCATCTAATTCCAAGATTTCAAACCTATTATTCTAAATTTGGCTGAGGGACCCTAACGGTTGACGAGAATGGGAAATGCTGCAAAATATTGCAGAAAAATAAGGGAGAATGACACAGTTACCCACAAAAATAAAACTATTTACCCTTGTCTATGTGACGATCCAAAGGGGTCATCACCTGTTTTAATTGAATTCTATGACTCCGAGGCCTTGAAAACCTCATTTAGAGTCATCTCGATTTGCGTGCGCAGTCTGGGCGCATAGCCGAAAAGCTTAAATATGAAATTCTATGAAAAATGCTAAGTTTTGATGTTAAAATGAATAAATTTGACCTTGGTCAACGTTTTGGGTAAACGGACATGGACCCGTGATTTGACGGTCCCGGAGGGTCCGTAGGAAAATATGGGATTTGGACGTATGCCCGGAATCGAATTTCGAGGTCCCAAACCCGAGAAATAAATTTTTTTAGAAAAATTGTTTTCTGAAATTGTTAAAGGCAATTTGAAATGAAATCTGATTAGAAAGCGATGGTACCGGGCCCGTATTTTGGTTCCGGCGCCCGGTACAGGTCTTATATATGTTTTAAGTCCTTCCTGTGAAATTTGGTTGAAAACGGACGTCGTTTGACGTGATTCAGACCTAAATTGGAAAATTTGATGCTTTAGGCTTAGAAAATCAGATGTTGCAGGTTCAAGAGTTGCAGGTCTCTGAACCCTCTAATGCGGTCCGCGAGAAATTGTGGAAGGAATTGAGACCTTTGAACACCATGGAGCATTGGCTCGAGTTATATTAAAAATTGTGAAAGTATATGAGATAATTGAACCCTTTGGAGCATTGGCTCAAGTGGTAAAGTGAGTTATGAAATTAAAGTGAAAGCAAAAGAGAAAGAGTTATTAAATTGTTCCCTTGCCGGGATATTTGTTGCTTTATGAATTATCTCCCTTGCAGGGATGTTGAGATTGTTAATGTTATACCCTTGCCGGGATTTAATTGGTTAATTGTGTTCCCTTGCCGGGATTTCTATTATTGTTTTGTTTATTCCCTTGCCCCTTATTTGTGATTGTTGTTTGGGTGAGGAAGAGCGTTAAAACACGAAGGATGATGCCGTGATTTGTTTGGTATTGTGAGGAAAGAGTAAAAAGCACGAAGGGTGATGCCGTGCCGCACGATGTACCATTCCGTGCCAATTCTATTGATTATATGTGAGGAAAGAGAGTAAAAGCACAAAGGGTGATGCCGTGCACATTTTATTATTCTATATTCTTTGGTGAGGAAAGAGAGTAAAAGCACGAAGGGTGATGCCGTGCACGTTTTCATCATATTATTGCTTGGTGAGGACGAGAGTACAAGCACGAAGGGTGATGCCGTGCACTTGTTTGATTTCTGCTTCTTGTTGACATTGTTGTTATGTTGTTTCTTTCCTTAGTTGATGCTTTATTCGGAACTGTTATCTCCCCGCAACATGTTCCCCCCCATCCTTGCTTGTTTATTTCTGCTTTACTTTCCACTGTATATTATAAAACTGTACAGGTTTATTTGGTAGTCTGGTCCTAGCCCCGTCACTACTTCGCCGAGGTTAGGCTAGGCACCTACCAGCACATGGGGTCGGTTGTGCTGATACTACACTCTGTGCTCTTTTGTACAGATCCAGGCCCCGGAGTAGCATTTGGTCACCAGCAGTAGATTGGGAGCTATCCTTCAGTCCGAGACTCCGAGGTAGCCCTGCTGGCGTTCGCAGGCCCGGCGTCTCTTCTATCAGTTTTATGTTCTGTTGTCATTTGTACTCGAGACAGACTATGTTCTTTCTTTCAAACACTTATTTGTAGTAATCGTAGACAGTCCATGGATGTTGTGACACCAGGTTCTTTTTAGAGGCATGTGTTGGTCTTTAGAATATTGTGGTTTTATATTTTATTTAAGACTTCCGCTAAATTTCTTATTTCGCTGTTATTTAATTGTTTATTTATGGTTAATTTAATTGGTTAAAAAGGAATTAAAAACAAAAAGAGTAATGATTTCTAAGATCGTGGCTTGCCTAGCTTCTACGAGTAGGCGCCATCACGACTCCCGAGGGTGGGAAATCTGGGTCGTGACAAGTTGGTATCAGAGCTCTAGGTTACACAGGTCTCACAACTCACGGACAAGCTTAGTAGAGTCTGAGGGATCGATACGGAGACGTCTGTATTTATCCCCTGTGGCTACGGAGTTAGGAAAACTTCGCACTTGTTCTTTCTTGTTGTGCGGTTTGGTTTCTCAATGCTAATTGGAATTCTACTCCGTTCTTTCGCAGATGGCGAGAACACGTGCTTCCTCATCTACTGATCAGCATTCCGGGCCCCAGGCAGCTCCCACCAGGGGCAGAGGGCGAGGGCGAGGCCGAGGTAGGGGCAGAGCTCAGCCCCGAGCAGCTGCACCAGTGGCGGAGCCTCAGGTTGACTTTGACGAGGAGGTTCCTGCCCCAGCCCCAGCAGTTCCGGTGGGCCTAGCTCAGGTCCCAGAGGGGTTTATTGCCACCCGAGTTCTTCAGGATACTCTGGTCCGATTGGTGGGCCTCATGGAGAGTGTCACCCGTGCAGGCTTGCTTCCTGTAGCAACAGTCGTCTCTCAGGCTGGAGGAGGAGCCCAGACTCCTGCTACTCGTACTCCGGAGCAGGTAGCTCCCCAGACTCAGACTCCAGCAGTTCAGCCAGTTGGAGCAGCTCAGCCGGGCATGGTAGCCCAGGCCGGTGATAGAGCAGCTATGTCTGGCGATGCTTTGTGGAGGTTGGACAGGTTCACCAAGCTCTTCACTACTACCTTCAGCGGTGCATCTACTGAGGATCCCCAGGATTATCTGGACAGCTGCCACGAGGTTCTTCAGAACATAGCTATTGTTGAGACCAATGGGGTTGATTTCGCTACATTTCGCTTGTCTGGATCCGCCAAGACTTGGTGGAGGGATTATTGCTTAGCTAGACCAGCAGGATCGCCAGCCTTGACCTGGGGGCAGTTCACACAACTATTTCTGGAGAAGTTTCTCCCTATTACTCAGCGAGAGGCCTATCGGAGGCAGTTCGAACGCCTTCAACAGGGATCCATGACTGTCACCCAGTACAAGACCAGGTTCATTGAGTTAGCTCGTCATGCTCTTATCATACTTCCCACTGAGAGGGAGAGAGTGAGACGGTTTATTGATGGACTCATTCAACGGATTCGTCTCTAGATGGCTAGAGAGACTGGGAGTGAGATATCCTTCCAGGAGGCGGCCAATGTAGCCCGGAGGGCTGAGATGGTATTATCACAGGGGGGTGGTCATAGAGCAGACAAGAGACCCCGTCAGTCAGGCAGATTCAGTGGTGCCTTGTCTGGAGGCAGAGATTCATATGGTAGAGGCCATCCTCCTAGGCCTTATCAGTCAGCACTTCAGGTTTCTCACGGAGCTTCAGGTGGCCGTGGTCCCCAGATGCAATGTTCCGATCAGCAGTCCTACAGTGCACCACCTGGTCCTATCAGTGCGTCACCGCTTCAGAGTTCTCGGGGTGGTCATTCAGGTCGCCAGGGCCAGCAGTCTCAGCAGCCGAGGGCTTGTTACACTTGTGGTGAGACGGGCCACATTGCCATGTTTTTCCCTCGAGCACCGAGCAACTCTCAGCATCAGGGTTTTCGTGCCATGGTACAGGCACCAGATGTTCCACAGCCCGCCCAACCAGCTAGAGGTGGGGGTAGAGGTGCTAGAGGTGGAGGTATAGGTACTAGAAGTGGAGCGCAGGCCGCTAGAGGTGGAGGCCAGCCAGCAGCAGGCCGTCCCAGAGAGGTAGATAAGAGTGGTGGGGCCCAGCCCCGAAGTTATGCTCTTCAGTCCAGGCCCGAGGCTGAGGCTTCAGATGTAGTTATTACAGGTACGGTTCTAGTTTGTGATCGAGATGCTTCAATGTTATTTTATCCAGGGTCTACGTATTCGTATGTGTCATCTTATTTTGCCCCGTACTTGGTCATGCCTAGTGATGCATTGAGTGTTCCTGTTTATGTGTCTACACCGGTGGGTGACTCTATTGTGGTCGATCGAGTTCATCGTTCATGTGTTGTAGTGATTGGGGGTCTTGAGACTCGTGTAGATTTGTTGCTTTTAGACATGGTCGACTTTGATATTATATTGGGGATGGACTAGTTATTACCTTACCACGCTATCTTGGACTGTCATGCCAAGACTGTGACCTTAGCTTTATCGGGTATGCCTCGTTTAGAGTGGAGAGGGACTCCTGGTCATTCTACCCGCAGTGTTATATCGTATGTGAAGGCTCGGCGTATGGTCGAGAAGGGGTGTTTGGCCTATTTAGCCTATGTTCGTAATTCTAGTACTGAGGTTCCTTCTATTGATTCTGTGCCCGTTGTTCGCGAGTTTCCTGATGTTTTCCCTTTAAACCTGCCGGGTATGCCACCCGACAGGGATATTGATTTCTGCATTGATTTGGCTCCGGGCACTCAGCCCATTTCCATTCCGCCGTATCGCATGGCCCCGCCCGAGTTGAAGGAGTTAAAGGAACAGTTGCAGGATTAGCTTGAGAATTGTTTCATTAGACCCAGTGTTTCACCTTGGGGTGCGCCGGTGTTATTTGTCAACAAGAATGATGGGTCAATGAGAATGTGTATTGATTACCGGCAATTGAATAAGTTAACGATCAAGAATAAGTATCCACTGCCGAGGATTGATGATTTGTTCGACCAGCTTCAGGGTGCCAGGGTATTTTCCAAGATTGACTTGCGATATGGCTACCATCAGTTGAGGATTAGGGCATTCGATGTCCCTAATACAGCTTTCCGCACTCGGTACGGGCATTATGAGTTCTTGGTTATGTCATTCGGGTTGACAAATGCCCCAGTAGCTTTTATGGACTTGATGAACCGAGTGTTCAGACCTTATTTGGACTCGTTCATGATAGTCTTCATTGATGATATATTGATATATTCCCGCAGCCAGGAGGAGCACGAGCAACACCTTAGAGTGGTTCTTCAGACTCTGAGGGATAGTCGGTTGTATGCTAAGTTCTCGAAGTGTGAATTCTGGTTGAGTTCAGTTGCATTTCTGAGTCATGTCGTATCAGCAGAGGGTATGCAGGTGGACCCAAAGAAGATTGAGGCAGTCAAGAACTAGCCTAGACCAGCATCAGCTATGGAGATTCGGAGTCTCTTGGGGTTGGCAGGCTACTATCGTCGGTTCGTGGAGGGGTTTTCATCTATTGCAGACCAGGTTGACCCAGAAGGGTGTCCAGTTTAGGTGGTCGGATGAGTGTGAGGCGAGCTTTCAGAAGCTCAAAACAGCTCTAACTACGGCACTGGTGTTGGTTTTGCCCACAGGTTCAGGGTCTTATACTGTTTATTGTGATGCATCCCGTGTTGGGCTTGGAGCAGTGTTGATGCAGGATGGCAAAGTCATTGCCTATGCTTCGAGGCAGTTGAAGATTCATGAGAAAAACTATCGGGTTCATGATTTGGAGTTGGCAGCCATAGTTCACGCATTGAAGATTTGGAGGCATTACCTGTATGGCGTGGCATTTGAGGTGTTCACGGATCACAAGAGTCTTCAGTACTTGTTCAAGAAAAAGGAGTTGAATTTGAGGCAGAGGAGGTAGTTGGAGTTGTTGAAGGATTATAATATCACCATTTTATATCATCCGGGAAAGGCCAATGTGGTGGTTGATGCTTTGAGTAGGAAGTCAGCCAGTATGGGCAGTCTTGCTTATATTCCGGTCGGTGAGAGGCTGCTTGCTTTGGATGTTCAGGCTTTGTCCAATCAGTTTGTGAGATTGGATGTTTCTGAGCCCAGTCATGTGTTAGCTTGCACGGTCGCTCGTTCTTCATTATTGGAGCGTATCCGTGATCGGCAGTATGATGATCCCCATTTGTGTGTCCTTAGAGACACGGTGCAGCGCGGAGGTGCCAGGCAGGTTACCTTAGATGATGATGGAGTTTTGAGATTGCAGGGCCGAGTATATGTGCCTAATGTGGATGGGCTCCGAGAGTTGATTTTGGAGGAGGCCCATAGCTCCCGGTACTCTATTCATCCGGGCACCGCGAAGATGTATCAGGATTTGCGGCAGCATTATTGGTGGCGTAGAATGAAGAAGGATATCGTAGCATATGTGGCTCGTTGTTTGAATTATCAACAGGTTAAGTACAAGCATCAGAGGCCTGGTGGTTTATTTCCGAGGATTGAGCTTCCCGAGTGGAAGTGGGAGCGGATCACTATGGACTTTGTTACTGGGCTTCTGCAGACTCGGAAGAAGTTCGACGCAGTATGGGTCATTGTTGATAGGCTGACCAAGTCAGCACATTTCATTCCTGTGGCAGTCTCCTATTCTTCTGAGAGGTTGGCTGAGATCTACATTCGGGAGATTGTTCGCCTTTATGGTGTGCCCGTATCTATCATTTCGGACTGGGGTACGCAGTTTACCTCGCGTTTCTTGAGAGCAGTTCAGCGAGAGTTGGGCACACGAGTTGAGTTGAGCACAGCATTTCATCCCCAGACGGACGGTTAGTCGGAGCGGACTATTCAGATATTGGAAGATATGCTCCGAGCTTGTGTTATTGACTTTAGAGGTTCGTGGGATCAGTTTTTGGCTTTAGCGAAGTTTGCCTACAACAACAGCTACCAGTCGAGCATTCAGATGGCTCCTTATGAGGCTTTATATGGTAGGCGGTGTCGGTCTCCGATCGGATGGTTTGAGCCGGGAGAGGCTCGGTTGTCGGGTACAGATTTAGTTCAGGAGGCCTTGGACAAGGTCAGGATCATTCAGGATAGGCTTCGTCCAGCTCAGTCCAGGCAAAAGAGCTATGCAGACCGCAAGGTTCGAGATGTGGCTTTTATGGTTGGTGAGCGGGTATTGCTCCGAGTGTCGCCTATGAAGGGCGTGATGAGATTTGGGAAGAAGGACAAGCTTAGCCCTAGGTTCATTGGTCCGTTTGAGATTCTTGATCGACTGAGGGAGGTGGCTTATAGACTTGCCTTGCCGCCGAGCTTATCAGTCGTGCATCTAGTGTTTCATGTGTCCATGCTGCTTCGGAGGTATCACGGCGATCCATCCCACGTTTTAGATTTCAGCACTGTCCAGTTGGACAAGGACTTGTCTTATGAGGAGGAGCCGGTGGCTATTCTAGACCGGCAGATTCGTCAGTTGAGATCAAAGAGTTTTCCTTATGTTCGTGTTCAGTGGAGAGGTCAGCCTCCTGAGGCATCAACCTGGGAGTCCGAGTCTGATATGCAGAGTCGTTATCCCCATCTTTTCCCCGACTCATGTACTTCCTTCTTCTTACGTTCGAGGACGAACGGTTGTTTTAGAGGTGGAGAATGTGACGACCAAAAGGGGTCATCACCTGTTTTAATTGAATTCTATGACTCCGAGGCCTTGAAAACCTCATTTAGAGTCGCCTTGATTTGCGTGCGCAATCCGGGCGCGTATCCGAAAAGCTTAAATATGAAATTCTGTGAAAAATGCTAAGTTTTGATGTTAAAATGAATAAATTTGACATTGGTCAACGTTTTGGGTAAACGGATCCGGACCCATGATTTGACGGTCCCGGAGGGTCCGTAGGAAAATATGGGACTTGGGCGTATGCCCGGAATCGAATTCCGAGGTCCCAAACCCGAGAAATGAATTTTTTTTATAAAAATTGTTTTCTGAAATTGTTTAAGGAAATTTGAAATGAAATCTGATTAGAAAGCGATGGTACCGGGCCCGTCTTTTGGTTCCGGTGCCCGGTACAGGTCTTATATATGTTTTAAGTCCTTCCTGTGAAATTTGGTTGAAAACGGACGTCGTTTGACGTGATTCAGACCTAAATTGGAAAATTTGATGCTTTAGGCTTAGAAAATCAGATATTGCAGGTTCAGGAGTTGCAGGTCTCTGAACCCTCTAATGCGGTCCGCGAGAAATTGTGGAAGGAATTGAGACCTTTGAACACCATGGAGCATTGGCTCGAGTTATATTAAAAATTGTGAAAGTATATGAGATGATTGAACCCTTTGGAGCATTGGCTCAAGTGGTAAAGTGAGTTATGAAATAAAAGTGAAAGCAAAAGAGAAAGAGTTATTAAATTGTTCCCTTGCCATGCCGGGATATTTGTTGCTTTGTGAATTATCTCCCTTGCCGGGATGTTGATATTGTTAATGTTATACCCTTGCCAGGATTTAATTGGTTAATTGTGTTCCCTTGCCGGGATTTCTATTATTGTTTTGTTTATTCCCTTGCCCCTTGTTTGTGATTGTTGTTTGGGTGAGGAAGAGCGTCAAAGCACGAAGGGTGATGTCGTGTATTGTTTGCTATTGTGAGGAAAGAGTGAAAAGTACGAAGAGTGATGTCGTGCCGCACGATGTACCATTTCGTGCCAATTCTATTGATTATATGTAAGGAAAGAGAGTAAAAGCACGAAAGGTGATGCCGTGCACATTTTATTATTCTAATTGCTTTGGTGAGGAAAGAGAGTAAAAGCACGAAGGGTGATGCCGTGCACGTTTTCATTATATTATTGCTTGGTGAGGACAAGAGTAAAAGCACGAAGGGTGATGCCGTGCACTTGTTTGATTTCTGCTTCTTGTTGACATTGTAGTTATGTTGTTCCTTTCCTTACTTGATGCTTTATTCGGAACTGTTATCTTCCAGCAACATGTTCCCCCCCCCTCCCCCCCATCCTTGCTTGTTTATTTCTGCTTTACTTTCCGCTGTATATTATAAAACTGTACAGGTTTATTTGGTAGTCTGGTCCTAGCCTCGTCACTACTTCGCCGAGGTTAGGCTAGGCACTTACCAGCACATGGGGTCGGTTGTGCTGATACTACACTCTGTGCTCTTTTGCACAGATCCAGGCCCCGGAGTAGCCCTGCTGGCGTTCGCAGGCCCGGCGTCTCTTCTATCAGTTTTATGTTCTGTTGTCATTTGTACTCGAGACAGACTATGTTCTTTCTTTCAAACACTTATTTGTAGTTATCCTAGACAGTCCGTGGATGTTGTGATACCAGGTTCTGGTTAGAGGCATGTGTTGGTCTTCAGGATATTTTGGTTTTATATTTTATTTAAGACTTCCGCTAAATTTCTTATTCCGCTGTTATTTAATTGTTTATTTCCGGTTAATTTAATTGGTTAAAAAGGAATTAAAAAAAAAAAGAGTAATGATTTCTAAGATCGTGGCTTGCCTAGCTTCTACGAGTAGGCGCCATCACGACTCCCGAGGGTGGGAAATCCGGGTCGTGACAGTCTACCCATTTGTTTTTCTACCCATAAACTAATTATATTTCATACTCATAGTAATTTTTGTGGGGAATTTTTTCTTTATTCTCCAATTTTTTTTTTCTTTCATAACGCTAAACTGAATCCTACACCTAAATAAAGAAGTCGTATCCTACAAAAAAAAGGGCAATAAACAGAAGGTTTTAGTTTTTGCCCCAAAACTTTTTTATTAGTGTTTGTAATTACAATTTTGTCTAAAGTAGAATGAAATTACGAAGGATAGAAAAGTCGATCAACATTTCGATAGGGGTTTCGTGCTTTTAATATAGTATAGAGTATAGATATAGATATAAATATAGATATAGATAGATTAATTAACTAGGCTGATTTACGCAAATATCCCTTTTTAGGTCATCATTTAGATTTTGCCCTTAATGTAGAATGTTTTTAAAAAAACGCAAGCATTTCCTAAATTTTGTTTCTTGAAAGACTTTCTTTCAATAATTAAATAACTACTCCTACGTACTCCGTAACAAATTAGGTCTGCAAAAAAAACAAAGGACTTAGTAATAAGGTACTCTTGCTTAACAGCAGCTTCATTAATTTGTTTCAAAATTCTTATCGATTTCAGTAAGATGAATTGTTACATAATTTTACTCATAGTCGTTGTTGCAGTAATATTTGTCTTCATTATTTCGTGTTTTGGTCAATTTAATACATAAGAAAACGAAGACAAAGGGGAAGAAGCAGTATCGTGGTGATGCGGAGAGAGGCAACATGGAAATTCAAGCCGAAGCTGCAGGTGCTTTTCAATGTTGTTTTTGTGGCGGCGATGATTGTTGTAACAGCTATGATTGTGACAGATCCGCCGGCTGCGGCAGCGATGGTGTTTGTGACGGTTGCGATGGCGGCTGCGATGGTGTTTGTGACGGTTGCGACAATGATTGTTATTGACGGTTAAAAAACGCTCACATAGTAGCAGAGCCACCTTAAGCTGGTCGAAAAATTATACTCCCTCTGTTCCAATTTATGTGAACCTATTTCCTTTTTGATCCGTTTCAAAAAAAATGAACCCTTTCTAAATTTGGTAACAATTTAGCTTAAACTTACAACTCTACCCTTAATGAGAGGCTTTTATAATCACACAAATCACTACTAGAAATCCAGTAAAAAACGACCACAAAAAGCGACCAAAGTTGGTCGCTTATAGGCCCAAAAGCGACCAAAAAGCGACCAAACATGCCTGGTCACTATATTGATGGTCTCTTTTATTTATGGACCAAACTTGGTCGTTAATTAGCGACCAACATTGGTCTCTAAGCTAAATGGACCAAATATTCCGGATATTGACTATAGAGACTAACTTTGGTCGCTTTATTAATTTAATAATATAAATTTGGCGACCAAAGTTGGCCTCTAAATATAAAATACTTTTTTATTTATTTATTATTAATCATTAGAAGCGACACTTGGTCTNNAAATTGCCTGTTTTGGCAGCTACACCACCTGCCAGTCATACCAAAACCCTAACAAGCAACAACAACAACAACAACAATTCAAACAACAATTCAATAAGAATACCAAACAACAACCCAACAACAACAACAACAACACAAAAACAACATTAAAAGCTACATTAAAACCAAGAAAGTGTAAATTTCAATAGAACTACCAAACTAAGTTAACTCTTATTACAACCCAATGGAAAATAAATTGTATTTGTCTAGTTCAAATTGTCTAAAATTCATTGATTGTTTGGTTCATTATCATCACCCTCTGATGAAGTTTCATCATCATCACGGTGTTGAGAAGGATCTATTTGTCGATGATGGGAAGAATGATCACGGGGAGGACGGGAGGAACGGCCACTTGGAGGACGGGACGAACGAGCACGGGGACGGGCAGCCTCTGGCGATGATGGCCGAGACCGGGGAATCGAAAAAGATCCAGCTAGGAGATTTTTGATCTGCTCTTGCATGCCCTGGCACTGAGCGACCACGCCAATGTACTGAGCATCTCTAAGCTTTTCTCTTTCCTTGGACGCTTCTAGCTCGGATGTGAGCTTTGCCACAGTCTCCCGCATAGCGGAGAGGCTCTCCCCATCAAGTTGCTCGGCTTGCGAGGAAGTCCCTATTCCTTGCATTCCACACCTATAGCGATGGAATGTCTTAGTAGGAAGGCCGTATACCTTCCCCCATTTTGGACCGCCTGCAGCCCGCGTCCATAGTCTTTCAACCATCCTCGGCCGAAAGTTTTGAATGGCGCGCCCGACTCGTTAGGTGGCTGGCTGCGTATGAATTCCTCAGCTTCAACTCTGAAGCGATCCTATAAGAAAAAGTAAATTGAATTAGTATTTCAAAATTTATATAAAAGTAAATGAAAATACTTAATGAAAAGTGAAAACTTACATGTACAGTCGAGGCTCGTCCCTCGACCCACCTTTCTTCATCCGTCTCTTTCTTCTTCTTCACAATATGAGTCTCCTTGAATAGCTCATCTTGGTTCATCTGACGGCCCAACTTCTTTTCCTGAAAACTCATAAATTTTAATTAATAAATAGAATAGATATACTTTGAAAATTAAAATAAATTAAGCAATTACGTATCATTCTTCTTTTTATTGTCCCCAGGCTGACCGCACCTCCAGTGTGCAAGGTTCCTCCCTTCTCAGATGCGCGAGCTTTCTTTTCCTTTTCACTCTTCTGTAAGAACTCTGCAGTAAGCCATTGCCTTTGCAAATCATCCCAAAACTCTTGAAGCAACCAGCCAGGCTTCTGGTTCAGTTGTCTAGCTATGGAGAAAGAATGCGACAACCGCTTGCGAGCTTTGAGATTAAAATTTGCAGCCACGTCCGCGCTATACTGGTGTTCCCATACACACTTGCTCTGTATTTCAAAAGTTAAATATTATATGAAAATATCATAAATATAAATAATTATACTGCTTAAAAGAACATTTATACCTTAAATTCATTGAAAATTGCCTCCTTCAGTGAGAATGGGAATTCACGCCAAGACGCATAAGGGGCATCATAAAGCTTTCTGGTTGCTTTGGTGATTATCCTCGTAGTAATATTACTCGGGAGGAACCTGCAATTTAATAAGTAAAACAAATTAATATCTTAGTAAAAACTGTACAAAAAAATAAACATAAAAATAACAAATAACTCTTACCCATCACCCTCAGGGACTATGATGATCCTGCCATACTGATCATAATGCACCTCCTCGTCAGCAGCAGTAGCAGCATCAGCATCATCGTCCGAAACATGTGTATCAGAGGCATGTGTGGAAGGAGTAGGGGGGTCAGAGCTACTATCCCGCAAACGAAGGCCTCCAATAGGTGGAGTCGCTGATGAAGATAGATGTGATCCCTGTGACTGCGACATAGCTGCACGGATCGCAAGTGGCTGTGATACTGACTGCTGTGACCCGACTGGTTGTGACGCTGATGGCTGTGATCTATGTGGCTGTGACATGGATCGATGCGATCCATGTGATGCTGCTGGGTGGGATCCACGTGGTAGTGAGGCAGGTGGACTGTATGTCGGATGCAAGTCCGATGGCCCTGTGAAGAAACACCCGGGGTCTGCACGAAGGTGTAGGGCTGGTGATGCTGTGGCAGCTCAGTATAGCCAACCTGAATATTCTAGTTCTATTATTTCTTTGAGCACACCATAATAATCAATATCTCCAACTTGGTTGATATCACCAGCTTGAACCCACACCCCACTGTTGTTGCTTTTTTTATTTTTAGAGCAATCCTCTGTATGAAACTTATAACCATTCACAACGTACTTGGAATATGTTGTGACCTCAACACCAGGTCCCCAAGATATATCTTTCAAAAATTGATTTACATCATTATTTGGATCATTTACCTACATATTGTTAACAAAATTCGTAAGTTAGCATAACTTCCAAACATTGTTTACCTACATAGTGTTAGAATATTTTAAGGATATACTTACAAATTGTTTGAACCACTTATCAAATGTCGTATATACAGCATCTTGGCCAAATTGACCCACGAAGTGACTGTGACACATCAAATATTTTTAGTAGCATTGAGATGTAATCACAGTAAATTTTATATTTTGATAACTATTAAATCAATACTTACTTGAGAAATGGTACTACTTCGGGACAATTTAGCAACACATGAAGTGTAGCTGACTTGAACTCCATATCACTCAAATTTCTCTTTCTACCATCCTTAGAACATCGGCCTGGTTGATTGAATATGGACATAGGCGGATATAATGGATCATTCGTAAGGGCAACCGTATGCCTGTTGGGCCTATTCCTAGCACATGGCACCTTAACTTCCTCCGATTTTCCAAACTTCATACAGTCGCACTTAACACAAGGGCACCTAATTACTCCTTCTTTTATGTATGGCGGAAGTGACATTGCATGTCTAATAAAGTCCTCAACCCCTTCTACAAAATCCTCCCGCAATCCCCGCCGATTAGGATAGTTCCTATTGTACATCCAAGAACGATGTTCCATCTATTTAAATAAAGCAAGAACAAATTAAATTAGTTAATACATTAATAAACTCCTTCCTTTAAATCTTTTTTCTTATCTTATAAATGTATAATTCATAGTTTAAAGCATGAATTTAGGCACCCTTATTTAGGTATTGCTCCTCTTCTAAGACAATGAATTGTATCTTTTCACAATTGAACTCAATATAAGTAAAAAGCTAATAGGCAAAAAAAACAACCCTAACACTAAATAGTAAAAATTTCATATTACCTAATGTAGTTCATATTAGCTAATAGTAAAAAGTTCATATTACCTAATGTAGTTCAAACAAACAATCCTAATGTAAAAAGTTCATATTACCTAATGTAGTTCAAACAAACAACCCTAATGTAAAAAGTTCATATTACCTGATGTAGTTCAAACAAACAACCCTAATACTAAATAGGCAAAAACTCTAACAAATTACATAAAATTATATAGCAAAATTTAAAAATTAAAAAGCTAATAGGTAGATTACTAACCTTGGTAGATTAAAAGGAGGCTAAAATCAGTGGGGGGCGGCGGAACAGTGGTGGCGGTGGCGTAACAGTGGTGGTGGCGGCGTAACAGTGGTGGCAACGGCGGTGACAATGGTGGCAACGGGTGGGGGGGATTGATTTGTGTAAGGGAAATAGAGAAGGGGAGGAGAAATAGTTGAGAGAGAAGTTAGAAAATTTGTGTGAGAGAAAATAAGATTTTGGGAGGGGAACCCCGATTTTGAGTTCTGCAATTAAAAAAAGCGACCAATATCGGTCGCTATTTTGGTAGCTATATAAGTATTGACTGGTTTGACCAAAATAGCGACCAACGTTGGTCGCTATTTATATGTATATATGTATATGTATATATATATATATGTATATGTATATATATATATAGCATATATGTATATATATATATATATATATATATATATTATATACTCAAAAGCGACCAAAGTTGGTCGCCTTTTGGTCAAACGGTCAAAAATAAGCTATATTCGATACGGTATTACCTAATACACTTATACTTAGTGCATAGTATAGCGTAAATACATATATTATATATATATATATATATATATATATATGAGTTGTATTCGATACGGTATTACCTAATACACTTATACTTAGTGCATAGTATAGCGTAAGTACATATATTATATATATATATATATATAAGCTATATTCGATACGGTATTACCTAATACACTTATACTTAGTGCATAGTATAGCGTAAGTACATATATTATATATATATATATAAGCTATATTCGATACGGTATTACCTAATACACTTATACTTAGTGCATAGTATAGCGTAAGTACATATATTATATATATATAAGCTATATTCGATACGGTATTACCTAATACACTTATACTTAGTGCATAGTATAGCGTAAGTACATATATTATATATATATATATAAGCTATATTCGATACGGTATTACCTAATACACTTATACTTAGTGCATAGTATA